>NW_015390079.1:131454-132884 GCF_001527695.2 Protobothrops mucrosquamatus
CGCTTTTGCGCCAGGGCGGGAGCCTAATCGGGACCTTCCCTCCACGAGCCCCCGACGGCGACGCCGGTCTTCCCTTGTCAATTCTCCTTTAGGGCCCTGGGGGGGGGTGGGGGGGTCAGGATCGATCCCCAGCGCCCGTCTCTCCGGGGGAAACGTGTCGTCGGAGCGAGGCCGCTGCAAAGCGCGACAGCCGCGCGCGTTGCTTTTGCAAAGACGCGCAGAACAAGGCCTTTCTTTCTCCCCCCTCCTGCTACTTGCAGCCGTACATAAAGTAGCCGTACGTACGAGTAGCCGTACTACTTGCAGCCGTGCATAAATGCCAGGGCGCCCCGACCAGCCGTACTACTTGCAGCCGTGCATAAATCCCAGGGCGCCCCGAGCAGCACGACCTGGGGAACCGACGGTTGCAATGCAACAACGGGCTCCGATTTGTGTGTGTGTGTGTGGGGGTGTGTGTGTGTGTGTGTAAGGCTGCTCTTTGGGACTCCCCGGTTCTCCCGCCGAAGTCCCCGCAAGCCCCAGCGGCGAGCGAACCGGGGACAACAACGAACCACACACCTCCAGAAAGGGCTCCAAGTCTGCGCAAAATTTGGAGACGTTGCTGAGATGGGGAGGGGGGTCAGTTGGAAAGGGTGTGTGTGTGTGTGTTAGGAATCAGCTCACGCTTTAGTGCAAGGGACCCCCCCTCTCCCCCCCCGTTCCCAGTCCGTGCCATATGGCCAAGCTCTTCCCAGCACGAACACCAACACCACCAACACACGCGCGCACCCGCACAAGCGCACGCACACACACACCTCCCCACCAACCCACCCCCGTTGCAAACGAAGTTTTGGAAAGGTTTGGCTGACCCCCCCCAGCCCCCGCCAGTTTAAGAGCTTGGCGGGAGAGCCTCGGGCGTCAAATCAGCGCGGGAGGCTTTTATTCTGGAAGAGCCAGAGTTGGGAATGGGTGTGTATATGTGTGTGTGTGTGTGTGTGTGTTGGGGGGGGGAAGGAGGAGGACCATTTCCTGACAACTATTTACTTGCAACCAGGGATTCGCCGGGGCAGGATGGGACCCTAGGATCGGCTCGGCTCCGGCGGTCGCTTTCTGAGGCCGTCGCAGAGAGGGGGCAAACAAAAAAAACACAACAACACAACAACAACAACCAAGAGAGGAATCCCGGGTTCTCTTGTTGGATTTTTTTTTCTTTTTCTTTTTTTTTTTTTAAAAATCGCCTCGATTTTGGCGGTTTCGGATTATTTCGCCCAGATTCCAGGAAGGTAAAGAGAAGGGATCCGTTTGGTGCGTTTTGGTTTGCTTCTTTTTTTTTCCTCCTCTTCGTCGGTAATTTTTGTTTTTTTTGTTGGTTGGTCGGTTGGTTGGTTTGGAGTTGGACTCCAGCAAAAATTCTTTGGATGGGATACGGGGATGGGGGGGGGGGGGGGGGG
>NW_015390079.1:133097-186270 GCF_001527695.2 Protobothrops mucrosquamatus
AGGACGGTGGGGAGGGGGGGGGGCGTCGGGCTGAGCGGTCGGGGCTCGGGAAGCAGCTCGGAGCTTTGAGAGAGGTAAGAAACGAAGGGGGGGGGACTTTTCCCAAATCCGTGTTTTTCTTTCCTTCCTTCCTACATTCTTTCCCTTCCTTCTTTCCTTCCCTTCCTTTCTTTCCTTCCTTTCCTTTTTTCCTTCTTTCCCTTCCTTCCCTTTCTACACTTTCCCTTCCTTCCTTCCTCTTTCCTTCCTTCTTTCCTTCCCTTCCTTTCTTTCGTTCTTTCCTTCCTTTCCTTTCTTCCTTCTTTCCCTTCCTTCTTTCCTTCCTTCCTTCCCTTTCTTCCTTCTTTCCCTTCCTTCCTTCCTTCCCTTCCTTTCTTTTTTCCTTCCTTCGTTCTTTCCTTCCTTCTTTCCCTTCCTTCCTTCTTTCTTTCCTTCCCTTTCTACACTTTCCCTTCCTTCCTTCCTCTTTCCTTCCCTTTCTTTCCTTCCTTCTTTCGTTCTTTCCTTCCTTCCCTTTCTTCCTTCTTTCCCTTCCTTCCTTCCTTCTTACTTTCCCTTCCTTCCTTCCTCTTTCCTTCCTTCTTTCCTTCCCTTCCTTTCTTTCCTTCTTTCGTTCTTTCCTTCCTTCCCTTTCTTCCTTCTTTCCCTTCCTTCTTTCTTTCCTTCCCTTTCTACACTTTCCCTTCCTTCCTTCCTTCTTTCCTTCCCTTCCTTTCTTTCCTTCCTTCTTTCGTTCTTTCCTTCCTTCCCTTTCTTCCTTCTTTCCCTTCTTTCCTTCCTTCCCTTTCTTCTTTCCCTTCCTTCCTTCCTCTTTCCTTCCTTCCTTTCCTTTCTTCTTTCGTTCTTTCCTTCCTTCCTTCCCTTTCTTCCTTCTTTCCCTTCCTTCATTCTTTCCCTTCTTTCCTTCCTTCCTTTCCTTCTGCCCTCCCCGCCCATTGACTCCACTCTTCTCCTTTCCCCTTCAGTTTCTCCTCCTGGCCATTTCCATCTGCGCTCTTTTCTCTCTTTCTTCGCCCTCTTCCTTCAGATTCCGCCGCCGCCGCCTTTCGCTCTCGGAGAGACCCGGTTCCGAGCTGGCCGATGGTGGGGAGCGGAGGGGGGAGGAAAGGAAACCCACCTCCTGGGGGACGGCCAAGACATTTCCCTCCCCGGGTCTTTTCAGCCCGGCTTTGCGCCCGGAGTAGGGGTACAAGTCGGTGGACCAGAGAAGCTGGCGGGACGGGAGGCTGGGGGTGGCTGCTTCTGGGAAAGGCAGGCAGAAGGGAAGGGGGGGGGAGGAATGAAGGCTTCGGGGTGCAGCCTCCTCGTCGTCTGGCAGGCTGGGCTGCCCGGTGGGGTCGCCTCGGGGAAGTCTTGGGGGGCTCTAGTTGGGCACCCGCCGTTTGCGTTGCAACTGGGGTGGCCCAGATTCAAAGTGCCCAACCGGGGGTGGCAGGAGCAGAGCTGCCCAAAGAGCGCAGCCAGCCGCCTGCTCTGGCGGCGGAGGGCCGACGGCTGCCTCCCGGACTCTCACACCGGCTCCCACACACACACACACTCCGATCCACCAAGGACGGGGTCTGCGAGGATTGATTGACCGGAGCGCCGCCTCCGGGGCTTGTCAGCTGGCTTTCCAGCCGACTGGAAACTCCTCCGAGCCGTCCTGTCTTCCCAAAGCGCCGGAACAAGCAGCGCTGGTGACACCCGCAGGGCAGAACAAGCGGAGAGAAGAGAAGGGCGGGGAGCCGGGAGGGGGGGGACCCTGCAGGGATGCAGCCCCCCAATAATTGAGATCGCCCCCCTCGCCGTCAGCCCCAGCCTCCCCCTGCAGGCGGAGGGGTCCTCCTCTCCCACGGGTGAATCCACCCCCCCGTTGTTCCCCTTCATAATCTTGGAACGGGGCCTCCCCATGCCCGTCTGCGCCCTTGGGGGGCGGGCGCGCATTGCCTTTGCATCCCCCCCAGGCTGGCGACGTTGCCCAAATCTCTTCCTAACCCTCCTCGCTCCACAACAGACGATGCTGACCCGGACAGAGGACGCCCATTAGCGTCCGGACCCGGGAATCTGGCCCGCTCTTGCAGCAAACATCCTGGAGAGGGACCTCGGGATGTCGGAACGCTTTGGTTACGCGTGATTAAGACAGCCCAGCCCGGTCCCCCCCCCCCGGTCCTTTCCCCGCGGAAAAGGGCTACTACCAGCGGCGTGGGATCTCCGCCTCGGGTTGCCTTTCTTCCTTCTTTCCCTTCTTTCCTTTCTTCCTTCTTTCCCTTTCTTCATTCTTTCCTTTCTTTCCTTCCTTTCCTTCTTCCCTTCCTTCCGCCCTCCCCGCCCATTGACTCCACTCTTCTCCTTTCCCCTTCAGTTTCTCCTCCTGGCCATTTCCATCTGCGCTCTTTTCTCTCTCTCTTCGCCCTCTTCCTTCAGACCCAAAAGCGGGTCCTTGGCCCCCCCCTGCCCGGAAAGCGTTGAGTTGCAGCGCCTGGGAGCTCTTTTCGGCCCAGCGTCCGGAGCGCCTGCACCTGGGTGAGCTTGGGGTGGGTGGGTGGATGGGGGGGCTTGCTGGGGACGGGGGGGGGGCCGTACGCGAGCCCCGATCTATAGGGGCTTTATCTACTACCCGCGCTTGTGGCGCCTTCGGCAGCGTTTGCAACTCTTTTAAAGTTTGCACCCAGGCGAAAGCTAAAAGCAGGGGCGCCAGCGGTTGCAATCCTCCCCGGGAAAGGAGGGAGACAGCGTTCCAGATGTTTTCGCTTTTGCAACCCGTTTGCCAGCTTGCTCAAAGGCGCTTTCCCTGCCACGGGGAATTATTATTATTTTTTTTTAAAGGGGGGGGCTGGCAGGGGGAAGAAAAAAAAAGGGGGGGGCGGAAGAACTGCGTGGCGACGTTTGCATCGGAGCTCTTGCTCAGCCCTTTTGCAAAAAACAACCTTGGAGTCGAAAGGGAATTCCTTAATTTTTGATTTTTGGCCTGAACTCCGGGGACCGAACCGGGTTCGGGACCCTCCCGAAGCCGCCGCGGCGGGAACCCAACGGTGTAGAGTAGGAGCAACAGACAGCGGCGGAAGAAAACTTACGCTTCGGAGCAAGGGAAGGGGGTGGAAGCCCGCGCGCGTTTAAGGGCTGAGGTCCTGTTTTGCTGGGGACGAGGCTGGAAATCCAAGCCGCTGAGGTGTGGCCTTGCCTCGGCTCGCTGCCCCTCTGCCAGTCGGCCTTCTGCAAAATATTTGGAAACGGGAAGCCCAACTTTCCCAAAGGAAAAAGCTCAAAAGCTTCCGATCCTGAATCCGGAGCAGAGCGCGCAGTGCAAGCTAGTGGGAAGAGGCGGCCTTTTGGTGTGGATTCATCCCGTGGGAACCAGAATGCCCCGTAAGGATCTTTTTGCAGCCTGGCCAATGCAGGAGAATGGGACTCTTCTGATTTTTCCCCTCTTTTTTTCCCGGATGGACAAAAGGGCCTTTTTGGGGGGGAACCCCCCCCATAGCTTCCTTTGTGTTGGGCCAGGGGTAGTCAACCTTGGCTCTTTTATGACTCGTGGACTTCAATTCCCAGAATTCCTGAGCCAGCTTAGCTGGCTCAGGAATTCTGGGAGTTGAAGTCCACGAGTCATAAAAGAGCCAAGGTTGACTATCCCTGTAGTTGGGCTCTCCAGGTTGGCTTTTGCCTTCGGATCTTGGCGATTCCCAGGAGGGAAGGAAAACTGAAACGTCTGGCAGGGCTGGCCCGAGGCTTTTAAACTTGGCGTATGGTGGTTAGCTTGGCACCATAATCATAGATTGCCTCAAATAAAACATGTTGACGCGGCGGGAATTTTGCTCTCTTCCCCAAGCCTTTTCCAAAGAAGGGGGAAAAAGCGCGGCTGAAAAAGCCTGCAAAAAGGGCAAGGAAGATGAACCGCGGCGGGTGTTGTGTGTGTGTATGTGTGTGTGTGCAAAAGAGGGTTTGGGGGGATCCGCCCGCTCCTTGGTGGGGTAGCAGTGAGCGGGAAGGGGACCACCATAGATTGATCGCCGACCTGCTTTATATAGGAAGGAGCCGAGAATTTCTGGAGGTTTTGCTGGGATGGTTTGTGTGATGTGGCGGGGCGGATGACCTGGATCTTGCCAGAGAACTGGAGTAAATCAGAAAAGAGCTCGGTCAGGGTAGCTTTTCGCCTTTGCGGTCCTCTGCTGCCCTCCAGAGATGATGGTTAGAAATGGCAGGCCCTCCAGCGATGATGGTTAGAAATGGCAGGCCCGTTGCACCCTGAGAGTAGAAGGGAAGCGGCTCTAAATTTTGATTTCGGATCTCCTTTGCTTTTCTTTTTTAAAACAAAATGGTCGTGGACCAAATGGTTGTTTTACCAGGGTAAGATCTACCGATGTGTATTGTGTTGTTTAAGCCCTGGCTTGCGCACACTCCCTGCGGGCTGGATGGGGGAACACTGGGAGATGGAGTCCAAACATCTTAAAAACAGGGCTCCAGTGTTAAGTGTTCATTTTGTATGGTGGATCTTCAATTCAGGGCAAAAACGGTAGATACCGGTTGGAGGGGGCTATAAAAAGTTTTCTTGAAGCTCTTTGCTGCCATCTTGTGATTCTCTGGGATTTGTAGTCCAGATTGGGGAGCTTCCCCCCCCAACCGTAAATGCTTTTGCGGTAATTGAGGCGTTTTTTGGCTGTCTCTGAACTTCTGTGAAGATTTTAGTGGATTCCCTAATTCAGAGAAAGGGATCCTCTTTATAGGACCACTTCTGTTAAGATTTTCAGTGGATCCCCTAATTCAGAGAAAGGGGTACTCTTTATAGGACCGTGGAGAGCACGTCAGGGTGCTGTTACAAAATGGAGGCCACGGGGGGCTTGTTTATTTAAAAATGGTGATCCCCACCAGCCACAAAAGAGCCATTAAGCAGGAGGCAAGGATGGGGAAAGAAACACAACGCCATGAAGTTAGACAAAAATGCACCCACGGCGTGCGCGTGCATATCTTTACACAAATTCTGCTTCTTTTGTCAGTTTGTGCGGTGCGTGAGGCCGAACGAAAATGATTTCCCCACAGGCCAAGTTGGCTATTGATTCTGGAACGTTTTTGCTTTATTGTAGGGCTCATATGACAGTCGGATTCTGCTGGCCTTAACTGTCAATCCCGGCAGAATATCTGGCTTCCTGGGATTCTTCTGTGATAGATCCTAGTGCTCTTTTTTCCAAAGTTGCTCAGCGCCTCTGGGTGATCTGTGGCAGAGCATCAGGCTAGGAAAGGCTGTCTTCGTTAGAAGATATCTATGTGCTATAACTAAAACATTGCGATACTTGGTTAAATAACTCCGTTTCTGTTTTCATTGCTATTGAACTGGCTTGAAATTCTGATTCCCTCAGCATTAGTGGAGTTTATTAAGGGACAATAACAACTTCTGAACAGATACTCTTGCAGTGTGTCAAAGAAGCTCAGCTCTCAGCCTGGAAACTCAGAAAGCTAGCTATATCTGAGCTGCAAAGATCCACCGGATCACTACCACCACAGGATCACTACCACCACAGCAGCGTAGAATTCATTTTTCCCCCTCACATCTCTTTGCTGCCACCTAGTGGTTGCATGCATTTCTGCAGGCCAGATAAGGTAATACAGGTAGTCCTTCCTCTGCACAGGTAGTACATTTTTCATTTAGTGACCGTTCGAAGCTAACGTGATTTACATTCGGATCCTTGACAACTGATTCACATTTATGACGGTTTCAGTGTCCCTGGGTCATGTGATCCCCTTTTGTGACCTTTTGACAAGCAAAGTCCATGAGGAAGCCAGATTCACTTAATAACCGCGTTATTAATTGAACAACTGCAGTGATTCGCTTAACAATGGTGGCAAGAAAGGTCGTAAAATGGAGCAAAATTCATTTAACAAATTTCTCACTTAGCGATGTAAATTCTGGGCTGGACTAGCTATACTAGTCAAAGCTAGGTGATGATATATATGTATGCAGGTCTTGGCGTATTCGGGTCTTTTCCCGTGTAAGATTGAGAGTATCTTGGCGATGTTTCTACGAGGTCCCACACGCCAAGACCTGCATACCCGTACCCGTGAAAATCTACGAAAACAAATACACACACACACACACACACACATATGACTTTTAGAGGCCCAAGGAGAACATTTTCATTGACATGTGTCCCTTTTCTATCTGCTTTCTTTCTTATTGTTTCCTTCTTCAATCTGTTTTTTTCTCTTTGTTATTTTGAGGGCATAAAAGTTAGTAACTCGCTAATATAAAAACGTGGAGGAAATCTGTAACGGTGCAGTAACTCTTGCCTTTAATTATATTTTAATGAATTAGTTCCACTGTGCTGCCTCGAATGAACATTATTCATCCATTCAATCAGTTCAGCTACCAAACTATATATACTTCAAATGGGGATCCATCCACGTATTAGTTGCAGGGGAATTGTCCCCTCCCCCACATTCCCTCTGTTACGGGCAAGTCTCTTTTCAAGGCTAGACAGGGATGGTGGAAAAAAACAAAACCAAAATCCCATCTAGTTTATAGACCTGGGATTTCCTGTAGCCTCTAATCCAAGTATTACAAGAGTTTATTTTTCTTAGCTTTTTTCAAAGTCTGCCAAGGTTAGCTGGATCCTCCTCCCTTCCATGTTCAAAGATGATTTTAATAGCAGGAGAGCAACTTTGCGCATAAGAAAATCTACTTTTTCCCCCCTTTAGGAGGTTTCAATGCTGCACATCGCACTTACGCCCCGTGCAATTTAATTTTACATGGAAAGCTTGAAAGCTGATGTGTAATCCAAAACTGCCCCCATCTGCTCCGGAAATCGGCTTCTGCATTTACCGCAGCTCTGCACCCCCCCAAGTAGCTCCTGCAAAGGGCTATTAAATGTAATAGGTAGCCGGAGAAGATTGGTATTTTTCATGCCTGTCAGTTCAACATTTCCTTGTCAGGCGTAGCTTTCAGCACATCAAATGCTGCAGGAGATGGCTGACTAAAGAGGATAGTTGTTATTAGTTGCGAAGTCGTGTCCGACCCATTGTGACTCCATGGACAACGTTCCTCCAGGCCTTCCTGTCCTCTACCATCTTCTGGAGTCCATTTAAGCTCACGTCTACTGCTTCAGTGACTCCATCCAGCCATCCCATTCTCTGTCGTCCCCTTCTTCTATTGCCCTCCATCTTTCCCAGTATCAGGCTCTTCTCCAGGGAGTCCTTCCTTCTCATGTGGTGGCCAAAGTACTTGAGTTTCAACTTCAGGATCTGGCCTTCTAAAGAGCAGTCGGGGTTGATCTCCTCTAGGACTGACCGGTTTGATCACCTTGCAGTCCAGGGGACTCGCAGGAGTCTTCTCCAGCACCATAGTAGATGTCCACTAACTCAAGAAAATAAACTAAGTCTTAAACCCATACAGCAGGGGTGTCCAACTTTGGTTTGGCTGGCTGGGGAATTCTGGGAATTGAAGTCCACAGGTCTTAAAATCTCTCCCCCCCCCCCCGCCACACGGTGTAATTTATTCTGTCACTCGCTTTGATTTTAACACCCCGGAGCTATTCTTATTTAAAACATGTCTAGCAAGCATGCTTGCTTCTCTTTCCTGGAAAACGACTGCAGAGCTGCAGATTCTTCCAGAACAAAAGTGCAAATTCTCCCAGGACGTTGTCGTTTTGGGGTGGAACTTTGAAAAAAGCCCCTGGTGCTGAAATCTGCAAGAGACTTGCCCAGGTGGCTGAACTAAACTTAACAAAGCACACAGCTTTCTTTAATGCTATTTGATTTTTAGGCTTCCATAAAATCTTTCATTTTTATGAGCTATAGCAAACATTTTGTTTGCTATAAATGGTGGGGCAAACTGGTTTCGCGGTTGAAAATGAGAAAGTTTCCTCTTAAATTCTAATCACACTGGTGTTGTTCTACGGTTCCAGGATTGTGCCACCAAGAAATACAAAGGATTTCCATTTTGAAATTGCAGTTTTCTAGCAGATAATATTTAGATAATCTGGAACCGCTTAAAACTCTACTCCTACCTTTAGACAAAACCTTCAATTAGTAGCTTTTTTCTTTTCTGTGGTTCAACATTGCCATCTGTTGGAATAAATGCATGCACATCAGAACTGGGGAAGCTGGCTGAGGAATTCTGGGAGTTGAAGTCCACAAGTCATAAAAGGGCCAGGTTTGAAGACCCCTGCTCTAGAGGATGGATAGAAGGGTGATGTTATTGGGAAGGAAAAATATAGTTTATTCATTATTTATTGTAGATTTTTTTTTTTGTAACCACCCACCATCCCCAACTTTATTTTGTTCTTTCTCCCGCTTCCCAAGTCAATTTTTTGTGACTAATGACCCATCACAGTGATAATGTTGCTGCTATCAAAAGACAGCAAATAGATATACAGGTAGTTTCAATTAGGAGCGGAACTTCGGTTGTAAATTGTTGAGGTTGTAAGTTGAGTCAAACTCAATTTTTACTACACTTTTTCGGCAGTTTAGAGAATCCAGCTTCCCCGATGAGTGGGGGTTTTTTTTTTGCTGGAAATCGGCAAAAAAAGGTTGCAAATTGTGATTGCAGGGACTGCAGGATACTACAACAGGTCATAAATGTGAACTTGTTGCAGAGCTCCTAAATTGCGGTCATGTGACCACAAGGGTAGTCTAATGGTTGTAACTGCAAGTGCAATTCGTAAGTTACGTTTTCTCAGGCCGCTGTAACTTTAAAGCAGGGGTCTTCAAACTTGGCCCTTTTATGACTTGTGGACTTCAACTCCCAGAATTCCTCAGCCAGGCACGCTGGCTGAGGAATTCTGGGAGTTGAAGTCCACAAGTCATAAAAGGGCCAAGTTTGAAGACCCCTGCTTTAAACTGTTGATAAACTAATGGCTGTCTGTTAAGGACTACTTGTAATTTAATAATGGATGAAAGAGCGGTATCTCCTGAAAAAACAACCAACCATCAATTCTTTTGAGCAGCCACTTCTATGTTCCGTTCCTATTGAGTTTGATGGACTTCCTTTCAAGAAAGCTCGCATAGAATGGCTTTTCACTTGTGAATAAGTACTGTATTTCTTTGTGAATGTAAGTGTGTAAGAAAAAAGGCATAAGAGAGGTTATGGTTTCTACTCTAAGAAATTAAAAAGTGGCTGCTGTGGAATTATTATTATTATTTAATGTTAATATTAAGGTGCTGATGCCCCACCATCCAATTTTTGTTCTTCTTTAGCAAGACTTGGCATATGGTGAACGAAATCTATGCTTCGCGGACAGCCTGTAATGAATGGAACTAATAAGAAATATAATGTATACATTATAGAAAGGTATGAAGACGAAAAGTATGGATTAGGATGTATTATTATAATGAACGTTGGAAGGACAAATACAGCCATTCGTTAGATTAGAACTGAATTATCTCAGCAACCATAAGCCAGTATTTCTCAATCTTGGTTACTTTAAGATGCCTGGACCTCAATTCCCAGAATTCCCAAAGCCAGCCATGCTGGCTGGGGAATTCTGGAAGCTGAATTCCACGCATCTTGAAATTCCAAGTTGAGAAATATAGGTCTAAGCTATTTGATGCAAATATAATCTTAAAATTCAAAAAGAGGAACGAAAAAAAAAGTAGATCGCACTGAACCTAATCAGGATCGTCCAAAATCACTCTTTGAAAGCTTTTATTCCAGTCTTTCTAGCCACTAGAAAAATCTCAGTCCTTCTGTAAAATAAAACACCAATCTCTTTCCTGTGTCATAAAACTCACTTATTTGGGGAAATCTGGTCCCCTTTCCCCAAAAATATGGGATCGGAAAAAGGATTCTAATATAGATGCATTTCAAACCAATGGGACCCGTACAGAATGTTGCAGACTGGGCTGCTCAAAATTTCAACAATTAAAGTCCCCCCTTTCCTCCAATTTACTCTTATTCTGCTTTCCCCCCCCTTTTAAAATATGCATAAATGGCCAACCTATTGATGGATTTCCCTTGCAAGTTCATAGCAGCAGACGTGTTGCTATGAGCATCATCGTTCTGACAGACTGAAGATCAGAAATAGAGATTATACGACGAATACGGGCTCCTGAATTCGACTCACGATCATAACCCAGCCCAACATTTCTGTGGCTAAGTGAATCTGCCTTCCCCGTTGACTTTGCTTGTCAAAAAGGTCGCAAAAGGTGATCACGTGACCCCGGGACATGCGACTGTCATAAACATGAGTCAACTGCCAAGCACCTGAATTTTAATCACGTGACCAAGAGGATGTTGCAAAGGCCGTATGTGTGAAAAATGGTCATTAGTCACTTCTTTTCAGTGCGTTGTAAGTCGAGGCTATCTTTACAATGCCTTGGTAAGGCCACGCTTGGAATACTGCATCCAGTTTTGATCACCATGATGTAAAAAAGATGCTGAGACTCTAGAAAGAGTACAGAGAAGAGCAACAAAGACGATCGGGACTGGATGCTAAAGCATATGAGGAACAGTTGCTGGAATTGGGTATGTCTAGTTTAACGAAGAGAAGGACGAGGGGGGACATGATAGCAGTCTTCCAGTATCTCAGGGGCTGCCACAAAGAAGAGGGAGTCAAGCTATTCTCCAAAGCGCCTGAAGGCAGGACAAGAAGCAACGGATGGAAACTAATCAAGGAGAGAAGCAACCTAGAACTGAGGAGAAACTTCCTGACAATTAGAACAATTAACCAATGGAACAACCAATTAACAATTAACCAGTGGAACAAAATGCCTCCAGAAGCTGTGAATGGTCCAACTTCCACTGGAAGTTTTTAAGAAGAGATTGGACAGCCATTTGTCTGAAATGGTATAGGGTTTCCTGCCTGAGCAGGGGATTGGACTAGATGACCTCCAAGGTCCCTCCTAACATCATCATCATCATCATCATCATTATTATTATTATTATTATTATTATTATGGATCATCGCACAGTCAGCCAGATGTTCAGACTGGATTTGGCATTTTGTCTACCTATCGAGTCCTTACCAAGTACCTGGGATAGGCAGATGTGGATGTTTGATGGTATTACAGATATCGTCGCAGGATGGAAGCAGTTCCTAGTAAAGGCCGCCTTTTGCAATTGTCTAATAGCGAATTTGTCAATGCCAATGGTGTTCAAGTGGTGCTCCAGTTGTTTTGGGATTGCACCCAAGGCGCCTATTACTATTGGTACTACCTTTGCTTGCTTTTGCCACAGTCTTTCTATTTCTATTTGTAGGTCTTTGTATTTTGTTATCTTCTCCAGTTCTTTCTCGTCTATTCTGCTGTCTCCAGGCACTGCCACGTCCACTATCCAGGCTTTTTTGTCTTATCGACAATTGTTAAGTCTGGGGTGTTATGTTGCAGGTGCTTTGTTGTTGTTGTTGTTGTTATTATTATTATTATTATTATTATTATCGGTGCTGTATTCCTTCTTGTCTTCTGTCAAAGAACACAAAGACCATCTCTTTCTTCTTTTAACCACCCAGTCTGCTTTCCCACTTTCGTCCGAGTTCCGCTTTCTCTTGTTTTTTTTTGTACTTTTCAAAGTTGACTTGGGGGTTCCTACCTGCCTACCTTCTTTCCCCGAATTCTCCCCGTTAAGGAAACCTGAAGTCTGGCGTGCAATTAGAGAGAGAGAGCAGCAGCAGCCAGAAGAAAGAACATTTGCCAGTGGAACAAATCAAAGGATGAGCCCAAGAGTTCCTTGAAAGACATATGCAGCCAGGCTCTTTTTTATCTAGAGAAAATACAGGATAGAACTGCGATAAAGAAAAAGGGGGGGAGGAGAGAAGGGGGGCAAAATGGTGAAGAAGAAGAAGGCTGGAAGGGGAAGATGACTTTGATGTCCGAGAGCCTGGTTATCAGTGGGAGGCACTTACATAAACACATGGCTATTATTGCTAATTGAAAAACCAAGGCAAATGACTCGTCCCGGCAAGAATGCCATCTGCTAAGTTTCTAAAGTTGCAGGGCTGGTGCATGTTTGCTAATCATTTGTCAGGGGCTGGTGGTGGAATGGAGGTCAGGGATTCATTCTCCCCCCCCAGTTGTAAAAAGCCAGGGGAGTCGAGATCCTGCCAGCCCCCCACTAGTCAGTAAATCACTCCTTCTGGTCCGGGCTGTTTGACCGATTGAAGACTCCAGATCGCTCTGCTTTTCACTTCGCCAGACAGTGTGGGCCTGCCCTTGCTGATGCTTCAGCCCAAGATGGCAACAGGGAGTATGTCAGTGCAGATTTCTCAGCTTGGTGGCTTTTGAATGAAAAATGCCAGAACATGGGGGGGGGGGCATCTTTATAAAAATGTAGGCAGCGGTTCTATACATACATATCTGGAGCGTGCAGGATTTCCTTTCTATTTGTTGTTGTTAGTTGCGAAGTCGTGTCCAACCCATCGCGACCCCATGGACAATGTTCCTCCAGGCCTTCCTGTCCTCTACCATCTTCTGGAGTCCACTTAAGCTCACACCTACTGCTTCAGTGACTCCATCCAGCCACCTCATTCTCTGTCGTCCCCTTCTTCTATTGCCCTCAATCTTTCCCAGCATCAGGCTCTTCTCCAGTGAGTCCTTCCTTCTCATTAGGTGGCCAAAGTCCTTGAGTTTCAACTTCAGGATCTGGCCTTCTAAAGAGCAGTCAGGGTTGATCTCCTCTAGGACTGACCGGTTTGATCGCCTTGTACTATAAACCAGGTGTCCCCAACCCTCGGTCCGTGGACCGGTACCGGGCCGCAGCATGCCAGCAACCGGTCCACACAAACAAGCAAAGCCCCATCCGCGGGATGCAAGCAGCACAGAAAACCACGCCCCATCCAGTCCGCGGAAAAACCTTTCTCCACGGAAGCGGTCCCTGGTGCCCAAAAGGTTGGGGGCCTCTGCTATAATCAGTAGATTGGCAAAAGATGCTAAATATTTCTGTTGCTAAGCGAGACACTCGTTAAGCGAGTTTTTATGCCCCGCTGTACGACCTTCCTTGCCCGAGTTGTTAAATGAATCACTGCAGTTGTTAAATTAGCAACAACGGTCATAAGTCACTTTTTTCAGCGCCCTTGTAACTTCAAGCAGTCACTAAANTGCTCTATTTTGCAGATAGAAAAACAGGCCTTGTTTTCATGGCCCAGCTGTGGCTGCTCTCTTCACCTTTGGGGACCACACCTTGCAAGCACACCTGCCTTCCCACCTCTTTATTTTCCAAGGGGGCACCCCAGAGAGAGAATAGGAGCGTGAGGCTGCGTCTTGTAAACTAGCATTAAATATTGTATAAAATAATAAACGAGATAGCCACGGAGCATGGAAGATTGCCAAGGGTTGCTAACCACATGGGTATCTACTGGTTGCATACTGGCATTCTGGATTCACAATCCTTCCAGAGTGTGACAGAAAAATGCACACTCAGTTACTGCAGACTCTTGCTATGTCCTCTGTATAATTTAAGGGCTGTGCGAGAGGAGTAGAATAGACCTTAGTTTGTTGCAATTCTGAAACAACTAAATGTCAGAAAAGGATGATGATCTGTTATGAAATATACAGGTCTTCTGTCTTGAATAGGGGGTTGGATTCACTTAACAACTGTAGTGATTCACTTAACTGAGAAGCGTAAAATGGGACAAAACGCATTTAACAAATGTCTCGCTTAGTCACAGAAATTTTGGGCCCAGCTGTGGTTGTTAAGCCGAGAACTAGCTGTATTTTATCTGAAAGCTGATTGAATGGCTCATTTCAGTAAACAAAAGACTGGCAGGTTTTTAAACCTGTTAATGCAATTCACCACCCAGAGTCCAATTAGATCCATCTCAAAAAGTCTTTGGAGCAAATTATCTCAGTTAAAAAGCAAACAAATATAGACTTTCAGGACTGTCATGTTTCGGGTCGGTTTAATTTTTTTTTTTTTTTACCTCAGCAGCTGCTGTTTCGATAAAATTAAAAATATGACCATGTAGGTAAAGAGTTTTGGATAAACTAAATGCTTAGTTATGTTTGTTGTAGAACCTTAAGATTTGAAGTGTGAAGACTTTAGCAGATTATGGGAGTTGTGGAACATGGACGTTTGTCTTCTGCCAAGCTTAAATTCTGCATGGGGTTTGTCTTCTTTCTTTCAAGATTAATCTCAGCTTTGTGTGCCGAGGTTTAGTTACTTTTTTTTGAGCCCTGAAAATGGTTTCATCCTAAGCTAGGTCAAATCAAGGGTGGTGTTTATTTTTTATCTATTTTATCTATTTTTACAAGAAGTCCCTGTATCTCAAAGTTAAGGTTTTCATTACTAACAAAAGACATCTGGGGAAGAAGGATCACCAAATGGTGTTGATTTTGAGAGAGAAGCTAATCTCAGAATCCCCCCCCCCTTTTAATCTTTTCCTACTTGGTGCTAGGGATGAAGAAGTACGTGTCTAAAGCTGCATATAGTTCCTCTTTCATTTGAGGAATTTGTAAGACCTTTGCATCATACCATTCATGATGTTGGCTTAATGGTCACAGTATCCTCAGCAGAAATATGTTGTTTGATTCAATATGCAGAGTTTTCGACAACTTGAAGAGTATTTGCAGTAGTAATCGTTTTGTGTGCGATAAATTGATGTGGCATTCTGAAACATGGGGTCCTTATGCAGCTAAGGCAGGGGGTAGGCAACCTTGGCTCTTTTATGACTCGTGGACTTCAACTCCCAGAATTCCTGAGCCAGCCATGCTGAGGGGAAAGGTTTCCATGCTTAGCCATGCTGGCTCAGGAATTCTGGGAGTTGAAGTCGACGAGTCATAAAAGAGCCAAGGTTGCCTACCCCTGAGCTAAGGCAATATCCAGCATGTTGTTGTTCAGTTGCTAAGTTGTGTCTAAATCGTTGGGATCCCATGGGCCATACATAGCATGCCAGCCCCCTGCTCCCCACTGTATCCTGGAGTTTGCCCAGATACACGTCGTCCTTGACCTACGGCCACAATCGAGCCCAAACTTTATGATGCTAAGTGAGAAAGTGAGTTTTGCCCCGTTTTATGACTTTCCTTGCTGCATTTGTTAAGGGAATCACTGCGGTTGTTAAATGAGTAACACCACTGTGAAGTGAATCTAGTTTCTCCCATTGACTTTGCTTGTCAGAAGGTCGTAAAAGGGGATCACGTGACCCGGGCGACGCTGCAACCGTCATAAATATGAGTCAGTTGCTAAAGGTCTGAATTTTGAGCACGTGACCGCGGGGATCTGCAATGGTTATAAGTGTGGAAAAGGGTCCCTTTTTCAGTGCCGTTGTAACATTGAACGGTCACTAAATGAACTGTGGTAAGCCGAGGACTACCTGTACTATTTATTTATTACTTATTCATTTTTTTGTGTCTATTCATCTCACCGTTACAGCGATTCTGGGCGGCTTACCATGTTTGGGCCTTCAGGTTAGCCTTGACTCCTGGTGATGGCTAGGGAAAGTCAGTTTTCTTCTGGAAGGATCTTGGAAGTGGTTTGCCATTGCTTTCTTCCTGGGCTGAAGGAGAGTGGCTGGCCCAAGGTCACCCACCTGCCTCTGGTGCCTTAACTACCGCACCAAACTGGTTCTTGGGATACGTATTTACCAATCTGAATCTAAAGAGGAATAGGTCAGCGTTGACAGTAGTAGTTGCCCTTTTGGCAGCTGGGAAGAATTAAGATTGTCAATACAGGTGGCCCTCAACTGACAACAGTTCATTTACTGACAGTTCAAATTTGCAACGACCATTTTTCACACTTACGACCGTTGTAGCCTCCCCATGGTCACGTGATCAAAATTCGGATGCTCGGCAACTGACTCATATTCATGACGGTTGCGGTGTCCCGGTCTTGTGGAAAACGAAAGAACTCTTACAAATTCCAGAGGGGTTTAGCAGAGAAGTTTATTGCGCAAGGTTCAGAGGCATATTAGAGATAGGCAATTCTGAACAAGGAGGGCGGGATTAGACTTCAGTTTTTATACTTCCCTTCTTTCAGGAACAAAGGGACTACACATGATAATACGCTGTAATACATTTGGTTCGTTTCTCACGGGCATACAATGGAAGGTTTTGCTACATACAAAGTATCCATGTGCAAGGCGCATTTGGTTAGCCACATATTACTGACACAGAACTTTCCCAGTGAATTTTCCCAGTGATTATGCATTACATCATTATTCTAGCAATTATGCAGACACATCATTATTCTAGCAATTATGCAGACAAATCATTATTCTAATAATTGTTCATTTTACTACATTACCGGGGGTCATGGGGTCAACTTTCAGGACCTTCTGAGAAGCGAAGTCAGAATGGGGAAGCCAGATTCACTTAACAACCGTGCTACTCGTTTAGCAACTGCAGGGACTGACTTTAACAACTGTGGCAAGAAAGGCCGTAAAATGGGGCAAAATTCACTTAAGAATTGTCTGACTGAGTAACAGGAATGTTGGGCTCAATCGGGTTCGTACGTTGAGGGTTTCCTGTACATAATTTGAGCCTGCATTGCAGATGTATCCTATCTGTTTTCAATATAATCATTATTCTTTCATTTTATGTTCTGTTTTCAGTTGACCTTTACTATGGGTCCTTCCCGAAAAGAATTCTTGGTCTTGGGCTATCTCCTTGCAGGTAAGATTTACCTTCAGTGGGATATTTTTGCCAAGTCCATCAACAACCTAGAACTAAGGAGAAACTTCCTGACAGTGAGAACAATTAACCAGTGGAACAACCTGCCTCCAGATGTTGTGGGTGCTCCAACACTGGAAGTTTTTAAGAAGAGATTGGACAGCCATTTGTCTGAAATGGTATAGGGTTTCCTGCCTGAGCAGAGGGTTGGACTTGATGACCTCCAAGGTCCCTTCCAACTTTATTATTATTATTATTATTATTATTATTATTATTATTATTATTATTATTATTATTATTTGTCAGAGAGTCTCTTTGGTTAAATCTATCCTGCTTAAGACTGGAAGAAGAAGCCTGATATTTTAGATCCCATTTGCAATCCCTTCCAGTCGATGGGGAATTGTCAGAGCTGCCCCCCATTCCAGGTTTTTAGTCGGTGCCTTGAGCAAACATTCAATTCGTTTTACTCTCATTTTCATTCACCAGTGATTCTGGTCCCAGAAACAGCGTCAGAAATGTATTTATCTACTGGCATTGCTTGAAAAAAAACCTGCTTTGATTTCTCCCATCATGCATCATTTCTCTTCCCAGAAGAGAGATCATGAGTGCAAATCTTCAAGAATGCTTAGCATGTCATACTCAGACTCAAAGACAACAAAATCTGAATTTCATACATTTTCTTGGCCAGAGCTGGAAAAACTCCACCAGGATTTTTAGAGAAAGGTGAAGTTAATAGCTGAGTTTGGCCCGGGGTAAAATATGTACTGATTTCTTTGGCAGGCACTCAATTTGCGGACAGTACATACTAACTTCCTTGGGTTTTGAGGAGAATCTGATCATCTTTTGAGTAAGAAATATGCTACTGCCAGGTCCAGTTTTGAAACTTGCAGCGTAGGAAGGTGGACATTGTGCAAAAAAACCCATTATTTTGGAAACAAATGAGATTATTTGGGCTTGACTTATACAAAACGCTTAAGCAACAATATGATAAAAGCAAAGTTTAAACCAGGGGTAGTCAACCTTGGCTCTTTTATGACTTGTGGATTTCAACTCCCAGAATTCCTGAGGTCAGGAATTCTGGGAGTTGAAGTCCACAAGTCATAAAAGAGCCAAGGTTGACTACCCCTGGTTTAAATGAACAGGAAAGCCAAGCTTTGCAAAAATGTATAAATTGGTCCGAAGCAAATGCTTTTACTGTTTTGCTTGTGAATGCTTCAGAACTACTTGACAGCACAATGAAGGTTGTTCTCGACTTACCACAGTTTGTTTCGTGACCGTTTGAAGTTACACCGTGCTTTTCTCTTCGTAGGGTCATGCATCATCTCCTGCCAGAGTTTGCTTCCCGCCATTCTCCCAAGTGAAGAGCAAATGGTGGTGCAGCTGGATGCCCCCTTCACTTTGAAATGTTCTGGAGACAGCGAAGTGAGCTGGCAGCATCCAGCCCCAGAGGGCAACCACTCCATCACCATCAGTAATGAAGAGAACAACAGCGGCCTTTTCGTGACCGTCCTCGAAGTGGCGAACGCATCGGCTTCCCTCACCGGATTATACATTTGTTATTATAATCATTCTCAAGAGGAAGATGGAGAAGTCGAAGGGAAAGAGATCTACATTTTTGTGCCAGGTGAGTTGACTTAGTTCAAGTCACCGGGAAGGCTTTGGGATAGAGAGGCAAGTAGCTTCCACTGGATCCCTTTGAGTTAGATCAGGGGTGTCAAACTCAATTTCATTGAGGGCCGCATCAGCATTGCGGTTGCCCTCAGGGGGCTGGGTGGGTGTGGCCAGGGTGGGTGTGGCCTCCTGGGTGGGTGTGGATGGAGTGGGTGTGGCCTCCTGGGTGGGCATGGCCAGCTCTACATCGTTCCCGTCAAGGGTGCCTGTGGGGGCCTGGACAGGAGTGGGACAGATCTCAGGGTCTCTGGCAGAAGGGGGTGGGACCGGGGCAAGCGCCAAGGCATGGTCCATTTCTTCATTCCTCACAAAGGGTGACCCCTCCCCAGCATGCACCCAGGGGGCGAGGCCAACGCAGCAGGGGCTGGTTCCTTGCTGTTTCTGGATGGCCTTGTGAAGCTAAGACTGAATGCATTTCAGCATAGATGGCCACCACAAAATTGTACATTGGCTCCCGGCCGGCCTGGGCCAGGGTCAAGGCAGCGGGGGCCGTTCCCTCACTGTTTCCAGGATGGCTTCGTGGGCCACATGAAACCACTTCGCGGGCCGCATCTGGCCCCCGGGCCTTGTGTTTGACATGTCTGAGTTAGAGCAACTGGATTCTCAATGGTTCTCAATCTTTTCTTCACCACGGACCCCCTTTAAATAGCACTTAGCGATAGCACTTATATACCGCTTCACAGTGCTTTACAGCCCTCTCTAAGCAGTTTTACAGAGTCAGCCTATTGCCCCCAGCAATCTGGGTCCTCATTTTACCGACCTCAGAAGGATGGAAGGCTGAGTCAACCTTGAGCCGGTCAGGATCGAACTGCCAAACTGCTGGTAGCCGCAGATAGCAGAACTAGCCTGCAGTACTGCATTCTAACCACTGTACCACGTGGCTGGCTGAGGAATTCTGGGAGTTGAAGTCCACAAGTCTTAAAGTTGCCAAGGTTGAAGATCCCTACTTTCTAACCCTATTGATGCATCAGAGTGTCTCTTTCTCAACAGATCCAGCTGTTCCCTTTGTTCCAACCTCCCCAGAAGATTTGTTCATTGTTGCCACTGAGGAGGACAATTCTTCCATTATCCCATGTCGCACGACTGACCCTAACACTCAAGTCACTCTAATGAACAGAGAAGGAAAAATTCTGTATGCCTCTTACGACAACAGGCTGGGCTTCATTGGAAACTTCTCTTTGGGGTCCTATATATGCAAGACCACTGTCAGAGCCATCGAATTCGAGTCTGGCGAATTTTTCATCTATATTTACAAAGGTACATCACTATATATTTTTCAGTTGACATGGATAAATGACAGGTTTTGAGTCTCCTTTGATTCTTTGCGAAAGGGTCCAATTGCCTCTAGTTAAAGACACGGTCATCTTCTAAGTACAGATTTAATTCTCACAAGGCTGCAGGAAAATAATTCCCCAAAAGACAGATGGAGAAGAGAGACCGAACGGGCTGTTATATAGGACGAGCAAAGGAAAGAGGGGCGAAAAGGTTTGAATGTTTATTTTACAGAAAGAAATATTGCAGTTATTGGAATAATCTACTTAATGGATTTCTAACTTTACTTCAATAAAATGTACTTATCGGAAGTCTGGAAGTTCTTTGAACTTGGCTAGTTGGTTCCAGTCCTGTCTATCAATTGACGGCAAACCATCTTTTGTCATGTGGCTTGTGGGACATAAATAATCCACCTCTGGCCTAATGGTAGGATTAGCTATGTGGTTAGACCAGGGGGGTCTTCAAACTTGGCAACTTTTAAGACTTGTGGACTTCAACTCCCAGAATTCCTCAGCCAGCCCCAGAAGTTGAAGTCCACAAGTCTTAAAAGTTGCCAAGTTTGAAGACCCCTGGGTTAGACCCGCAACCCACTACCAGCCCCTCTAAGACCTTGAGTGTAGCCTCCAGAATTTCCTAACCTTCACTTATGCCTGTGTGTGTGCTTCCCTCCCCATTGCTTCCCATTTGCTCTACAGATTTTCTTTCCTTTCTTCCTAATCTCCAGTTTCCATTCTTCTCAACTTCTAAATGTCTGACAAATGTGTGTCTGACAAACATTCATCATTAGATGTTGGCACAATTAGAACTCGGTGATCATTCTGACAGGTTGTACAGATGAAAATTACGTTTTATTGGAGAATTTAACATTGGGGTAAATAATTTATTCTGAACATCGTTGGGGAGGGGGAATCAATAGATTTTAAAAGTAGGAGGACAAGGATAGTTTTGTTTGTTGTGTATTAATGCATCTGTTATTTTGCCCCGAATTCATGATCCTGGGTAGTGTATAAGAATCTCAGTGACAATCTTGCCAGATAAGTCACAATATCAATAAAAGCAATTAAAACATTAGGAAAGGCTATCTTCTTTCCTCACTGTGTAGATGGCATTGTGGCTGCGTTCACACCACCCACTGGACCTGGTAACTGAATTCATCCATTTCTTATATTTGGATAATACATTGACTTATAAACTCAAACGTTCATATATGTGCCAGATCCCACTGAAGGTTAATATTAACTCCAGTATATTGAGTTTATTGTTCAAATGCAAGCCTTTAACAAACCTGATTGTACTGATATAACAATTTATGGATAAATTTAGTTGGTGCTAAACAATCCCACTTTGACAAAGGCCATCCATCACCCCTCTGCTTGTCTCGTATGCAATTAGCAACACGTTTCTTTGGAATTTCATCTGGAAAAATTTGTGTACATGTAGTTCCTTGACTTACGACCACAACTGAGCCTGACATTTCTGTTATTAAGTGAGACATTTGTTAAGTGAGTTTTGCCCCATATTATGACCTTTCTTGCCACAGTTGTTAAGTGAATCACTGCAGTTGTTAAGTTAGTAACAGAGTTGTTAAGTGAATTTGGCTTCCCCCGTTGACTTTGCTAGTCAGAAGGTTGCAAACTGTGATCACATGACCCCAGGACGCCCTAACCGTCATAAATATGAGTCAATTTTGATCATGCCATCACGGAGTTACTGCAACAGTCATAAGTGTGAAAAATGGTCATAACTCACTTTCTTCAGTGCTGTTGTAACTTTGAATGTTAATAATAATAAAGTTGGAAGGGACCTTGGAGGTCATCTAGTCCAACCCCCTGCTCAGGCAGGAAACCCTATACCATTTCAGACAAATGGCTGTCCAGTCTCTTCTTAAAAACTTCCAGTATTGGAGCATTCACCGCTTCTGGAGGCAGGTTGTTCCACTGGTTAATTGTTCTAACTGTCAGGAAGTTTCTCCTTAGTTCCAGGTTGTTTCTCTCCTAGATGAGTTTCCACCTGTTGTTTCTTGTCCTGCCTTCAGGCGCTTTGGAGAATAGCTTGACTTCCTCTTCTTTGTGGGGCAGCCCCTGAGATACTGGAACACTGCTATCATGTCCCCCCTCGTCCTTCTCTTCATTAAACTAGACATATCCAATTCCAGCAACCGTTCCTTATATGTTTTAGCCCCCAGTCCCCTAATCATCTTTGTTGCTCTTCTCTGTACCCTTTCCAGAGTCTCAACATCTTTTTTACATTGTGGTGACCAAAAACTGGATGCAGTATTCCAAGTGTGGCCTTACCAAGGCATTGTAAAGTGGTATTAATACTTCACGTGATCTTGATTTTATCCCTCTGTTAATGCAGCCTAGCACTGTGTTGGCTTTTTTGGCAGCTGCAGCACACTGCTGGCTCATATCTAAATGATTGTTCACTAAATGAACTGTTGTAAATCGAGGACTATCTGTATTCCCTCATTCAGGCAGATTGAGGATGACTCTTAAGGCACCAGGTGCTGGGAGGAGAATAATTGAGACAACAGTGTGCCCTGTTCCACATCTGCAACTAGATTCCTGCTTTTGAATCCAAAAGAGGACTCTGTTCCATCCTTATAATGATTCAAATATGTTATTTATTTTATAGAACAAATGGGATGCAGAATTCTATTTGTTCTTTTAACTCTGAAAACCCCAAATGCCCTGAATTGGCCCCATAAATGACAGTTGAAAATACTACAATTTAGTTTAACAAATTTCTTCCCACACGTCGTCAATGTTGATGTTCTCCTTAATACACAGAGAAAAATAAGGCATTCAAGGGAATGACGTTCTATGCATATTATTTCCTTAAAATGTTTAATCCTCTTCCAGCTCCATCATACCTTCATGTTGAAATTGAGTCCCCCAAGACTGTATATAAAACAGGAGAAACCATTATTGTTACTTGTGTGGTCTTGGATAATGAAGTGGTGAACCTAGAGTGGAATTATCCAGGGAAAGTGGTAAATATCCCTTTTTGTTGTTGACTAAATGGCTGGAGGATACCGTGGGTGGGGCTTTAATTCCGGATTTTTAAAAAGAAAACGTCTGGATAAAAACATTTGAAAGAAAGGCCAATTGTTAAATGGATTTGGTTGGTCAACTGTCAAGATTTAATGGTTAGCAAGCATGCAGAGCTTTGCAAAACGTTACGGGGAGATGAGTAACATATGAGTTTGACAGGAAGTGGGAGAGGAAGAATAATAACACTTCCACAAACCTGGAAAATATAATACAACAAAAATGGTTTTTGTATAGTTGCTCACATGTTACACTTGTGCTGATGAAAGAACATGATTATTTGCAAATGTCTTTAAGTCATAATCCAAAGCAGACTTCTCTAACCTTGCCTCTTCCTGAGGTTTTGGACTCTCCAACCCACAGAACTAATAACTAACTAATAACTTTATTGCCACTTTGAATGTACACCGATCGTCATATGTTAAAATGAAAATTTGTTGCATACAGCTCTCAAAGGGTCACCACCTCTGATATACACTACATAAATATGACAAAAATAAACAAACAAATAAATAAATAAATACAGAATTATGCATATACCCACATATATTACATGACACAGAGAAAGAACGCAGTCTAGTTCGGGTTATGTATACGTGTGCATGGCAAGAAAAACGAATTTTGCGAGTTTACCCAGAGGGATGGCATAGGAAACAAAGCTATTACAGAATCGGGTAGTTCTGCTATAAATACTTCAAAACCTCCTCCCAGAGGGGAGCAACAGAAACAGACCATAAAGTGAGTGTGTGGGGTCTCTAACAAGGCTTTGAGCTCTAAGCAGCTCTAAGCTGGCTTATAAGCAGCATCCTGAATAACAGGAAGCGAGCTTCCTATAATCTTCTCAGCTGTCCTTACCAGTCTCTGTATGGACCTTCTATCTGAGGCACGGCTGCCGCCAAACCAGACAGTGATGCCGTTTGTTAAGATGCTCTCAGTCGTGCCTCTGTAAAAAGTGGCCAGGACAGAAGGAGAAAGATGTGCTCTCCTCATCCGACGCAAGAAATGCAGACGCTGGTTTGCACGCTTCACTAAGGATGACGTGTGGAGAGACCAATTCAGATTGTTAGTTCTCTGCACCCCCAGATATTTAATACTGTTGACCATCTCTACAGCTGGCATCCTTGATAATGAGTGGAGTATAGTGGATTATGACAATGCTGGCTCTTTCTGAAAATCTACAATGATCTCCTTTGTTTTATCAACATTTAAAACCAGGTTACTTTTATTGCACCAGTCCATTACAGCCTTCACCTCTTCTCTTCTTTTTTTTTCTTTTTACAATAATTTTATTAAATACTAGCTGTACCCGGCCATGCGTTGCTGTGGCTCAGTCTGGTTAAATGGAAAAGAAAGAAAAGAGAAAGCGCACGTTTGTAATATGTTTAATTTCACAATGGTTGTGGGTATACAATATTTTTTGTTGTTCCATTGTCTGTGCAGACATAGAGATTGTCTGGTTTGCTTTTATGTCCAACAGATAGCGCTGTTTTTCAAAAAAGCATGTTTTTACCTGTCACAGGTGTGACATCTATATAATAGTAGGTATATAAAAACACGTGCGTATTCGAATGCAACGTTGTGTCAAAATTTCAAAGCAATCGGTGAAGAACTTTCGGAGATTTAAGATTTTGAACAAATGTTTACATTTTTATTTATATAGATTATATTATACACATAAAACTAACACAGCTAGACTTGCAGTTCTCAAGGTTTTCAATCATATGTAGCTGCCTAACGTGCAAGCAGCCCAGGTTCGAATCTCAAAAGGGTGTAGCTGGCTGATGAGAGCTAAGGAGCTCGAAATAGCTATACCAGCTTCCCTTTAACTCTTTGTTAGCAATCCAAATTTAACATACATACATACATACATACATACATACATACATACATACATACATACGCAGTTCTTGGCGTATTCGGGTCTTTTCCCGTGTAAGATTGAGAGTATCTTGGCAACGTTTCGACGAGGTCCCACTCGTCATCTTCAGGCTGGGGTCTTTGGCTTCGCACAAGCACGAAGCCAAAGACCCCAGCCTGAAGATGACGAGTGGGACCTCGTTGAAACGTCGCCAAGATACTCTCAATCTTACACGGGAAAAGACCTGAATACGCCAAGACCTGCATACCTGTACCCGTGAAAATCTACGAAAACGTATACATACATACATACATACATACATATATATCAGAAGTGCTTAATATTTTATCAGCAACACATTGTCTAGGTTCCAACATTTAACTTAACTAATACATGTTAAATTCCTCTTCTCTTCTTAATTAGACACCTGTGACACCACATAATTAGACACCTTTGACAAATGTGGAATCCAGAATGGGGCTTCCTCTGAAAATCCTTGGGTACACGGAGACCGATGAGATAGCGTAATATTTTCGGTAGATGTCTTATTTTAAAAGGATTTCTGTCTTCACTATCTGTTCCATTCCCTCTCTCCCGTATGCAGAAGAATAAAGGAATAATCTCCCTTGACGACATCAAAGTTCCAACCCAGAAGCTGATTTATAATTTAACCATTCCAGATGCATCAGTGAAGGACAGCGGAGATTATGAATGTGCTGTTAGACACGTGACTAAAGATTTTAAGAAAATGGAAAGGATTGCCATCTACGTTCACGGTAGAGCCTGTTTCTCCTTTTCACGCTATGATTGCTCATGAGAATGGCAACAAAGGTGGTCATGGAACTATTGTCTTCCTACAGATAAAGGGTTCATTCAATTGGAGCCCCAGTTCAAGCCGGCGGAGGCCGTCAATCTACACGAAGTCAAAAACTTTGTCATTTATGTCTATGCGTATCCAGAGCCAAGGATGTTTTGGCTGAAGGACAACGTCACGCTGATGGAGAATCTCACAGAGATTGTAACCAGTTCCAAGCAACTCAAAGAAACCAGGTAAAGGAACTAGCCTGTCATGGATTGGTGGGTTTCTTCACCACTGACTCCTCCATTTTGAAAACAAGGTTTCTTCTCAGAAATTATTTATTCTCCCCACGGAATAATCTTCACTCCAGGACACACCTCTCTGAAAATTTTCTCTAGTTCTCAGTCTATAGTCCAGGGGTAGGCAACCTNCAGGAATTCTGGGAGTTGAAGTCCACGAGTCATAAAAGAGCCAAGGTTGCCTACCCTCAGTCTATACCAGGGGTAGGCAACCTCGGCTCTTTGATGACTCATGGATTTCAACTCCCAGAATTCCTGAGTCAGCTGACTCAGGAATTCTGGGAGTTGAAATCCATGAGTCATCAAAGAGCCGAGGTTGCCTACCCCTGGTCTATATCATCCACTCTTATGTTTGACCAATGATTTTGTCTTTGTTAAAAGATATGCTGGAGGTTCTCAAGAAAAGATTGGATAACCCTTTGTCCAGAACGATATAAGGTCTCCTACTATGGTCAGGAGATTGGATTAAAAGACCTCCAAGGTCCCTTCTAGCGCTATGATTCTAAGATGAAGTATTGGTTGAACAGAACACAGAATAATTCTGGTTTATTCCTTGTTTCTTTGTTGGTCAGTGCCAGGTAGACATAAATTGTTAACCCTTTTTGTTCGAAATCATTGAAAATATTGACCCTATAATATACCCACCACCTGTCTATAATCTGAAGCTTCCATTCCCACAATCCTTGTTTTCTTCCCCTTCTGCTCTATCTTTCACTGTAACAGCAGTTAAACCAGTTCCAAATCTCATGTTTATTGTTTGTATAATCAATCTGCTGCCTGTCTTCTGAATCAGTCTCCAAACCTCCAATTTTCTTTGGTTGAAGAGAAGTACGGCCAGTGATCTTAACTCTCGTCAGTAGTAAAAACGGGATATAAATGTTATAAATTGATTTAGGATCAGAGAGAAGAGATACTTCAGATTTGTGGTATTTTGATCTAAGTGAGTCTTTTCAAATACATATATTTTCGTCTCCATATATTTTCGTCTCCATTAAAATAATGATTTGCTTCCTACTGTGCTGTGCTATTTTTTTAAATCACGTTTTTTTAATTATTCTCACAGATATCAGAGTGTATTAAAATTAATTCGTGCCAAGGAAGAAGACAGTGGATATTATACACTCGTGGCACAGAATGAGGACGAAATTCAAAGATACACTTTCTCCCTGCTCATACAAGGTAAACCTGTAAAAGGGGACAAGCCAACATTACACACATCACATGGGAAGCACATGAGGTATAAATATAACATGCCAACTCTGACGTGTAAATATAATATTGAGGAACAGCTTAGAATGCCAGATCAGCTATGAAGGCCACTGATAACACACATCTCAAAATTCTTGTGATGATCAAATAAAAGAAAACTCTCCTTTGTGCAACTTATTTGAAGAGGAATTGAAGTTTCACTTTAGTAGCACATTGAAGTAGGAAGGTCAGAAAAGAAAAAAATAGATTGGTATAGATCAGGGGTAGGCAACCTTGGCTCTTTTATGACTCGTGGACTTCAACTCCCAGAATTCCTGAGCCAGCCATGCTGAGGGGAAAGGGAGAGGTTTCCAAGCTGAGCCATGCTGGCTCAGGAATTCTGGGAGTTGAAGTCCACGAGTCATAAAAGAGCCAAGGTTGCCTACCCCTGGTATAGATGAATTGGTATGAATAGTGCTTCTGAAATTCAGCCAGTAACTTAGCAAATTATGTAGGAAAATTGTGCTTGCTTGCTGGTATTGGTGGATGATAGTCTGGGGATTATTTCAGTCGACATACTTCAACATCTGCTGTGCTTGGCTGAAAAGCAGACGTGGTCCCATCCATGAGGTTTTAATTTGGAGAGAGGAAGGGGCACATTAAAGGGATAAGGAATGGCAGAACAAAATAAGCATTTAGCGCAGAACTTACCCTGATGACCATGTTTAAGGAAGAAATTTGGAAAGAGTTCATAGAGATCTGTTTCCATTCAGTGCTATCAGATATGTTTTGTTTACTTGCATCCTTAAAAAGGGCTTCAATTAATTGGCTCGTAGATTATAAATGTTTTCGTACAACTTGCAGATGGGAAATGCTGCTTTAGGGGAGCGCGTCTCTTTGACGTGGAGAGAAGTGTATAATTTTTAATCACAGGATCTGTAATAACAATGCACAATGCTTTAGCTAAAATCAGAAAGCCCCTCTTGCTTCTGAATGCTTGGATTTATACATTTGTAAAATTAACTGATTGGGAAACTGACTGTTAATGGGCATTTTGTGA
This sequence comes from Protobothrops mucrosquamatus, assembly GCF_001527695.2. Taxonomy (NCBI): domain Eukaryota; kingdom Metazoa; phylum Chordata; class Lepidosauria; order Squamata; family Viperidae; genus Protobothrops; species Protobothrops mucrosquamatus. The sequence goes on from NW_015390079.1 coordinate 160,795, forward strand.
CTTCTATGGGAGGATCATTTGCTATTCATACTGATTAGATTTACTGTAAAGTTCTCGATGTGTATCAAGGTAAATCTTTATTAAAAACTAGCTGTACCCAGCCACGCGTTGCTGTGGCTCAGTCTGGTAAAAGCGTGTGTTGCTTTTACGTCCAACAGATGGCACTGTTTTTTAAAAAAAGCCATGTTTTTACCTGTCACAGGTGTGACCTCTATATAATAGTAGGTATATAAAAACACGCGCATATTCGAATGGAACGTTGTGTCAAAATTTCAAAGCAATCGGTGAAGAACGTTCGGAGATTTAAGATTTTGAACAAACGAACATTTACATTTTTATTTATAATAAATAGATTGATTGATAGATAGATACATAGATAGATAGATAGATAGATAGATAGATAGATAGATAGATAGATAGATAGATAGATAGATAGATAGATAGATAGATAGATGATTCAGAGAAGTGCTGCAGGCTTCAATTAGTAAATAAGGAATTGTTTTCACTGTGGCAAACTCCCATGATAGAAAATTTAAAAAAAATCTTTTTGGATTAAAAAAAAAACTTTCTCTGGTAAATGACACTTCTATTGAAGTTCTGGTAATACTGCATGTCAAATGACTTAAATAATTTAATGTTCTGATTATTTATCAAGTAATAATGAGCATTGGCAGCCTAAGCTCTGAGATAAGAAATGCTTTGTTGAGATTGAAAATTGAATTAGCTGATTTCAAGTTGAAATACTCAGTTTAAGTCTTGATTCCTCACACCTTTTTCATAGAAATATGGATACAGAAGACTTGTTAAATACAATATCTTATCCGGTTGCCTATACCAGGGGTAGGCAACTTTGACTCTTTTATGACTCGTGGACTTCAACTCTCAGAATTCCTGAGGTAGCATGGCTCAGCTTGGAAACCTCTCCCTTTCCCCTCAGCATGGCTGGCTCAGGAATTCTGGGAGTTGAAGTCCACGAGTCATAAAAGAGCCAAGGTTGCCTATCCCTGATCTAGGCCTAGGTCGCTTTATGACTCGTGGACTTCAACTCCCAGAATTCCTGAGCCAGCATGGCTCAGCTTGGAAATCTCTCCCTTTCCCCTCAGCATGGCTGGCTCAGGAATTCTGGGAGTTGAAGTCATAAAAGAGCCAAGATTTCCTACCCCTGGCCTATAGTGTATTATGGTCAAAACGGCCCCAGATATTCTGTATCCAACAGCAGAATATTGCTGACTCTTTAGAGACTGTCTGCAGTTACATTGGTAACGAACAAGTAACCAATCTTCGCATTTATAACCTTTGCAGGTCTGTAAAGCAAAGGAAAGCTGAAGTCAAGTCATAAGCACAGTCCTGGTTTCACTTGGTGGCTGCTTTGCTTACTGACCAAGTTGTTTGTCCCAATTTTGCTATGCTAAAAGAGGACTATACGTAAACTATCAGTAGCTTGATCTCATATCAGTGATCTTCATGGTAGTGATTTCCATATATACTAGATTTCAGCTCTCATGATTTGCAAGCACCCTGTTGGGCCACATTGGCTGAGACTAAGGGAGGTTCAACAGATCCCAAACCCACCAGATTCAAGAAGGTCTCCTTATGCAGCTTGTGACTACGTTTAGTTGGGGCTACCTCTGGGAAAATGTGCAGTGTATTGCCATCTAGTACTGCAGTCTTCCTACTTAGAAGTAACTTATGGTGAATTACTCTCCCTTTTGGCAAGCAATCACAGAACTGCATGATAGGGTCAAATTTATATGGATGTCTAATTAAACTTCACCTGACTTGAGTTAAGAGAAAAGCATTTCAGGTAAATAGGGATAGATAATTTATATAATGCAGGAGACTATCCTGTCTCAGGGAATACAAGCCAAAAAAAAAAAAAAGGGCCTCCATTTCTGAAGCTGCATTTCCTCAAGAAACAACTGTGTCTGCCAGGCAGATGTGAATTCAAAAATAGTCTGGCTCCGAAGAAACCCGCTCCAGCAGATGAACCTCTTACACGCTCTTCCCAATTTATCCCTTTCCAGTTCCAGCTTTAATTCGGGACCTGGTAGATAATCACCACGGCTCTGTTGGGCAGACAGTCAAATGTTTGGCAGAAGGGACACCCCTCCCCGATGTGGAATGGCTGGTTTGCAAGGACATTAAGAAGTAAGGCCTTTGATTTTGGCTGCCTTGTGTGGCTTTAGCTGGCTGGTATAACGACATGTTTACTACATCCTTTTCATAATATATAATGTTCCTCAACTGGACGCCTTCCAGTTTGTATTGCATTTCAACTCCCATAACTCCAAAATTGGGAATCATTTATTTGTTGTTGTTAATTGTGAAGTTGTGTCCGACCCATCACGACCCCATGGACAACCTTCCTCCAGGCCTTCCTGTCCTCTACCATCTTCTGGAGTCCATTTAAACTCACGCCTACTGCTTCAGTGACTCCATCCAGCCACCTCATTCTCTGTCATCCCCTTCTTCTATTGCCCTCCATCTTTCCCAGCATTAGGCTCTTCTCCAGTGAGTCCTTCCTTCTCATTAGGTGGCCAAAGTACTTGAGTTTCAACTTCAGGATCTGGCCTTCTAAAGAGCAGTCAGGGTTGATCTCCTCTAGGACTGACAGGTTTGATCACCTTGCAGTCCAGTCCAATCATTTATTAGCTAATAATAAACTAGTAATACAAAATGGCAATGGACAGTCAGGATGGAGAGTGGCTAAAGGATTATGGGAGTTGAAACCATTTGAAAATATGTTTGGACATCGCTGAGGTAAAGATTTCAGATTTGGGAGTGGGAATACCATTTATATTGATTAAAATGCCTCTTGAATTTTTAACTCTTGGGTGCAGTCAATGTATTGTTAAATGTCTGAATGCATATAACGTATTTTTAAACAACCCAAGAGACAAGATTTCCTAAACAGAGTTGGACCAACAGCAATGGTTAATCATTTCTCTTACATGGTGCTACTCAACAACTATTATTTTCTTCCTTATAGAAACAGATACCCCTTGTGTGTTGGAGTGATATATAATTTAAAACCCAAGATTAGTTGTTAGTAATAAGTCAACCTTATGAACTGCATCTAACAATATTTCCTAAGCTTAGGTTTTGTGTGAAAAGCATGCTATAAATCTGTCAAACACTTTGGAATAAAGGATAAAAGCTGAGATTTGTCGACGTACATGGAACCATTCTTAATACTCCTGAAATGTTGTTGTTGTGATATTAATAAATGGCTGTTGTTCAAAGAAAGTGTTGATGCTGCTTGGGCAACGTGTCCTGATGCACGTCAAGATATTTGTTCACTAAATAGTCTTCAGTAAAGGAAGACCTTTTTTGGGTGGGATCAATCAAAAAGCGACTTCTCTCTAGATGCAACAATGACACCTCATGGACACTCCTGACCAACAATATCTCTGACGTTACGGTGGAGACTCATCTTGATGAGAGGAACATGGTAGCCAGCCAGGTGACATTTCAGAAGGTGGAAGAAATCATGGCTGTTCGATGTATGGCTAAGAATGACCTTCGTACTGTTACAAGGGAACTGAAGCTTGTGGCTCCTAGTAAGTTAACTTTGTTTGATTTTATGTTAATTAGTTTAACTTAGAAGACTTTCACCTGTTTAGACACCCAATCAAATGTATTAAGGCAGCGTCCCCCAATCTTTTGGGCACCAGGGACCGGTTCTGTGGAGAGAAGTTTTTCCACGGACCGGAGGGGGTGTGGTTTCGTGTGCTGCCTGCATCCCGCGGATGGGGCTTTGCTTATTTGTGTGGACCGGTTGCTGGCATGCCGTGGACCGGTGGCGGTCCACAAACCGGGGATTGGGGACTCTGTCTTAAGGTAATAGTAACTTATTATTCAAAGCCAATGTGTGGAGTTTTCATGAGTATTTTAAATACAGATAACCCACAAATGAGCCCAAAATTTCTGTTCCTAAGCAAGACAATTGTTAAGTGAGTTTTGCCCCATTTTAGGACCTTTCTTGCCACAGTTGTTAAGTGAATCACGGCAGTTATTAAGTTAGTAACATGGTTGTTAAGTGAATCCCCATTGTCTTTGCTTGTCAGGAGGTCACAAAAGGGGATCACGCAACTGCACTGCAAACTTGTCATAAATATGAGCCAGTTGCCACGCAGCTGAATTTTGATCACGTGACCGTGGGGATGCTGCAATGGACATAAGTGTGAAAAACAGTCATAAGTCACTTTCTTCACTGCCGTTGTAACTTTGAATGGTCACTAAATGAATGGTTATACGAAGCTCCTGATGGACAAAATGTTAGGCTGAGCAAACTTCGTCAGACTGTCGACATGAAAGACTCCCTGTTAAGGACATGACACCCGTTTAAAGGTATACTATTGAAACAAATCTCAATACCATCTTTCGTCCCCAGAAGTTTGAACCGGGAAAATACTGAACACCTGAAGTTGAGGGTCTTAAGGAGTCGGTCCGTGACCTGTCCTATGTTAATACCAGTGAAGTCAGAATGAAAAGGGAGTCAGAATGAAAAGTCAGAATGAAAAGTTAGTTTGCTTTAGAAAAAGGAACGAACAAATCCTCTGTGCTTCTCCTTTACAGCATTAAGATCGGAACTCACAGTGGCGGCTGCTGTCCTCGTCCTCCTTGTGATTGTAATAATCGCGCTGATTGTCTTGGTAATCATATGGAAACAGGTAAGGAGAAATCCTTCCTCTAAACCAAATTCTGCACGGTTTAATGTATTGGGATGGAGCTGACCTTCCATGCCTTCTTTTGCCCAGAAACCCAGATATGAGATCAGATGGAGAGTCATTGAGTCGATCAGTCCTGATGGCCACGAATACATCTACGTGGATCCTATGCAATTGCCCTATGACTCAAGATGGGAGTTTCCTAGGGATGGATTAGTGCTAGGTAAGGATCACCCAAAGACGTGTGATTGTTGCTGCCGCCAAGAAAAGAGCCTCGGAATTTTTCATGGGAAACCTCAGAGGTGTTATTCCCATTAATAATGTACCAGAAATGGGTTAAACTAGAAGACCTTCAAGTTTTCTTCCAACACTGTTATTCTGTCATTATGCTGATCCTGTTGGCAACCCAAACAGCTCAAAAGGCTACAGGTGAGATTGCTACGGCCTTTCAGTTCTTGGAAGATATTCTTATCGTAGTGAAATGGAAAATATTTTTTTTTTCTTCTTTTATGGGGCTTCATGACAAATCCCAGTGACACTGGAGCAGTTCATGCTGTTTCTATTCCTTGGCCTGGAGCTAATCAAATGTCCTATTGTTGATAGTGACATGGTGAAAAAAAGAGAGCTTGGGTACTTCTGCTTACTTAGGGCATCTTCCTTTCTACCTTTTCTCATGCTTATTTTATGCAAAAGTGAAGCAATAATTTAAGATGGCGGAAGTCTCAACTTTATATCACTTCAGATTGTAGCTAGATGGGCATCCTGTATAGAATTGAAATAAGGTCATATTTTTTTGAGTTTCAACTCTTGCCTAATTAAAAACAGGCTTCCAGTGCTCAAGAAGAAGGTACCAGTAGATTTTATTAGGTTTACGGAAGTTACCCATGCCACATATTTAGAAAAACTCTCGAAAGGAAAAAAAATAATAATTCCAGAGTTAATTCTCAGTAACTGTATTCTCTCACCTCTAGGCCGAATCCTTGGTTCTGGAGCTTTTGGGAAAGTAGTGGAAGGAACCGCATATGGATTAAGCCGGTCACAACCAGTGATGAAAGTAGCTGTGAAAATGTTGAAACGTAAGTATTTTTTTCCGTTTACAGCTAATATACCGCATCATTCTGTTACATATTCAAGATGGGCAGTGTTTAATATTCGTATGTTATGTATATGTAGGGGTGTTGGTCTATACATATGTTGTATATAGTATGTATATGTTGTATATAGAATGTTTGGGTGTATGTCATGTATGTGTTCACTTTGAGAGCGGGCAACTAAATTTCATTTTTGACGTGTGTCGTTGTGCCCACAGTAAAAAATGACAACAAAGGTTGCCTTGCCTTGCCTTGCCTTGCCTTGCCTTGCCTTGCCTTGCCTTGCCTTGCCTTGCCTTGCCTTGCCTTGCCTTGCCTTGCCTTGCCTTGCCCCGTCCCATCTTCTCTTCTCTTCTCTTCTCTTCTCTTCTCTTCTCTTCTCTTCTCTTCTCTTCTCCTCTCCTCTCCTCTCCTCTCCTCTCCTCTCCTCTCCTCTCNGCTTCGAGGACTACCTGTTTTACAATCCGACTCGTTTGAAGCAGTCTGACAGCTGTACTTTCTGAGGGACAATTCCTGTACTGTGGGCAAATTTCCATATGATAACTTTGTTTAGAGTTATGGTAGAAAGCAGGGGTCTTCAAACTTGGCCCTTTTATGACTTGTGGACTTCAACTCCCAGAATTCCTCAGCCAGGCACGCCTGTCCTATGTTAATACCAGTGAAGTCAGAATGAAAAGGGAGTCAGAATGAAAAGTCAGAATGAAAAGTTAGTTTGCTTTAGAAAAAGGAACGAATAAATCCTCTGTGCTTCTTCTTAACAGCATTAAGATCGGAACTCACGGTGGCGGCTGCTGTCCTCGTCCTCCTTGTGATTGTAATAATCGCGCTGATTGTCTTGGTAATCATATGGAAACAGGTAAGGAGAAATCCTTCCTCTAAACCAAATTCTGCACGGTTTTAATGTATTGGGATGGAGCTGACCTTCCATGCCTTCTTTTGCCCAGAAACCCAGATATGAGATCAGATGGAGAGTCATTGAGTCGATCAGTCCTGATGGCCACGAATACATCTACGTGGATCCTATGCAATTGCCCTATGACTCAAGATGGGAGTTTCCTAGGGATGGATTAGTGCTAGGTAAGGATCACCCAAAGACGTGTGATTGTTGCTGCCGCCAAGAAAAGAGCCTCGGAATTTTTCATGGGAAACCTCAGAGGTGTTATTCCCATTAATAATGTACCAGAAATGGGTTAAACTAGAAGACCTTCAAGTTTTCTTCCAACACTGTTATTCTGTTATTATGCTGATCCTGTTGGCAACCCAAACAGCTCAAAAGGCTACAGGTGAGATTGCTACGGCCTTTCTGTTCTTGGAAGATATTCTTATCGTAGTGAAATGGAAAAAAAATTTTTTTCTTCTTTTATGGGGCTTCATGACAAATCCCAGTAACACTGGAGCAGTTCATGCTGTTTCTATTCCCTGGCCTGGATCTAATCAAATGTCCTATTGTTGATAGTGACATGGTGAAAAAAAGAGAGCTTGGAGCACTTCTGCTTTCTTAGGGCATCTTCCTTTCTACCTTTTCTCATGCTTATTTTATGCAAACGTGAAGTAATAATTTAAGATGGCGGAAGTCTCAACTTTATATCACTTCAGATTGTAGCTAGATGGGCATCCTGTATAGAATTGAAATAAGGTCATATTTTTTTGAGTTTCAACTCTTGCCTAATTAAAAACAGGCTTCCAGTGCTCAAGAAGGAAGGTACCAGTAGATTTTACTAAGTTTACGGAAGTTACCCATGCCACATATTTAGAAAAACTCGCGAAAGGAAAAAAATTACTCCAGAGTTAATTCTCAGTAACTGGATTCTCTCGCCTGTAGGCCGAATCCTTGGTTCTGGAGCTTTTGGGAAAGTAGTGGAAGGAACCGCATATGGATTAAGCCGGTCACAACCAGTGATGAAAGTAGCTGTGAAAATGTTGAAACGTAAGTATTTTTTTTCCATTTACAGCTAATATACCGCAACATTCTGTTATATATTCAAGATGGGCAGTGTTTAATATTCGTATGTTTATGTAGGGGTGTTGGTCTATACATATGTTGTCTATAGTATATATATGTTGTATATAGAATGTTTAGGTGTGTGTCATGTATGTGTTCACTTTGAGAGCGGGCAACTAAATTTCATTTTTGACGTGTGTCGTTGTGCCCACAGTAAAAAATGACAACAAAGGTTATCTTGCCTTGCCTTGCCTTGCCTTGCCTTGCCCCGTCCCATCTTCTCTTCTCTTCTCTTCTCTTCTCTTCTCTTCTCTTCTCTTCTCTTCTCTTCTCTTCTCTTCTCTTCTCCTCTCCTCTCCTCTCCTCTCCTCTCCTCTCCTCTCCTCTCCTCTCCTCTCCTCTCCTCACCTCACCTCACCTCATCCTACCCCACCCTACCCTACCCTACCTCATCTTACCTCACCCCATCCCATCTCATCATTCTCTTTAATGCCATCTCATTAGCATTTGAGCTTGCAATAAAGATTAATTAGCTCAATGTATTTTCTGTAGAATTAATATTTAATGTGACTAGTATTTTTTTTTAAAAAAAGGATTGAATAAAGTTACCAGTTGATACTTCTGCTCATAGCAGCGGAGCTGAGAAAATCTAATTATATATAGGAACTCATCAACGCACAACCACCGTGGGCAACCAGAATTTCCATTGCTAAGCGAGGCAGTTGCGCCCAATTTTATGCCCACATTTGTTAAGTAAATTACTGCCATTCTTAAGTGAATCATGCAGTCATTAAGCCCATCCAGCTTCCCCCATTGACTTTGGTGTGTCCGAAACCAGTTGGGAAGTTTGCAAATGGCGATCACGTGGCCCAGGGATGCTGCAACGGTTGTAAATATACGACAGTTGCCAAGTGCCCGAATTTTGGCCTCATGACTATGGGGATGCTGCGACAGTTGTAAGTGTGAGTACTGGTTATAAGTCATTCATGATGCGAAATAATAATTTTGAGGTGCTCACAGTGTGATTCAGGAAACTACACTGGGAAATGTCCACCGTGGGAAGATAGTGCTGCTTTATTTATTAAGCAAGTTAAGGAATCAGCAAATAAAATAAAAGGAATTTTCTTTCCCTAGCACAGGGGTAGGCAACCTTGGCTCTTTTATGACGCATGGACTTCAACTCCCAGAATTCCTGAGCCAGCCATGCTGAGGGGAAAGGGAGAGGTTTCCAAGCTGAGCCATGCTGGCTCAGGAATTCTGGGAGTTGAAGTCCACGCGTCATAAAAGAGCCAAGGTTGCCTACCCCTGCCCTAGCAGATCTTCTTTTGAAAACTATTTCCCCCCCCAATAAGATTCCTGTTCATAAAGAAACAGTGACCATGTAACTTACTTCTGTGCAGGTTGACCTCGACTTACAACAGTTCATTTAGTGACTGTTCAAAGTTACAACAGCACTGGAAAAAGTGACTTATGGCCATTTTTCACAGTTACAACCTTTGTAGCATCCCCACGGTCACGGGATCAAAATTCAGATGCTTGGCAACTGGTTCATACTTATGACCACTGCTGAGTCCCAAGGTCATGTGGTCAACCCTTTGCAACCTTTTGACAAGCAAAGTCAATGGGGGAAGTCAGATTCACTTAACAGCAGGGTTACTAATTAACTGCAGTGAGTCACTTAACAACCGGGGCCAGATCGGTCATAACATGGGGCACGACTCACTTTAACGACAGAAATTTTGAGCTCAGCTATGGTCACAACTACCTGTAATTTCTAGAATAACGCATTCTAATTCTCTTGTGCACTGTATTTTCCCGCCAGCAACGGCAAGATCCAGCGAAAAGCAGGCTCTTATGTCTGAATTAAAGATAATGACCCATCTTGGCCCCCACTTGAACATTGTCAACCTTTTAGGAGCCTGCACAAAATCAGGTAAATTTCTCTAGCCGTCCTCTTTGTCCCTTTTTCTTGAAAAAAAAAAGAGATTAGCAGGGCTGGCTCTTCTCCTTGAGCTAGTATTTAGAAGAGTAGTCTGTAATTTAAGAAATCAAACGCTGGCCATTTTACTCGATCGCTGTTGCGGTTCGCTATACAAGCCTTCCCAGCATGAAGTTCTTCAGATGTGTTGGTTGCTCAAATGACAACTCCTTTGAATTACCAGGCAGCAGGAGAAGCACATCGAGAAGGCGCCAAGTTCAGGAGGTAGCATAATTATTCTATAATTATTGTCAATCCTGTGTTATCAGGATTGCATAATTTAAGACCTCACCAAGCCAAACACGGCCTCTTTAGCCATAGAAAGAAGCGACAAGAGACTTCCAAGCAGTGGTGGGATTCAAATAGGTGAACAACCGGGTTCTCTGTCTGGATGCCACTTCTGGAAGTCCATTCTGAGCCTGGGCAACAAAAAATTAGCTACCGGTTCTGCCAAACTGGTGCGAACTGGCTGAATCCCACCACTGCTTCCAACTACAGAGAGGTTGCTATGAACATGGTAGGTTATGATTCGTAGTTCTTGACATTCAGATTTCAGAACCTTTCTGATAGCCTTTAAGGACATGATGTTTATGTGTATAATTCAGTGTAGAAATGTGTCTGATGACCACTAAGTATGTCTCAAAAGGCAGATTTCAGGAGAGCGCCTAGGACAGGGGTAGGCAACCTTGGCTCTTTTATGACTGGTGGATTTCAACTCCCAGAATTCCTGAGCCAGCATGGTTCAGCTTGGAAATCTCTCCCTTTCCCCTCAGCATGGCTGGCTCAGGAATTCTGGGAGTTGAAGTCCACGAGTCATAAAAGAGCCAAGGTTGCCTACCCCTGGCCTGGGACTCTCAGCGGTTTGCTTTTGTGACAAGAATGGGAGATGAATTCAAAGACTTCCTTCATGCTTCTTGGAGTTTGTCCACCAAGAAAGAATCATTGTTATTGAGACGTAATCCCTATCATTGATCTCCGATTAGTTTCCAAACATGACTTCCAGGAGGCATTAAGTATTCTGCTTTGTTCCTCCTCGCCAGGTCCAATATACATCATAACGGAATACTGTTTTTATGGAGACTTGGTGAACTACCTCCATAAAAATAGGGATAATTTTCTGAGTCGGCACCCTGAAAAGGCGAAGAAGGATCTGGACATTTTTGGCATGAATTCTGCAGATGAAAGCACGAGAAGGTAAGCTTGACCTCTAAAGTAATCAAAGGGACAATGTTAATCTGTCCCGTCTGCCTTTAGCGTATAGCCATGCTGGCCACATGACTACAGAAATTGTCATTGGACAAACATATAAGGAACGGCTGCTGGAATTGGGTATGTCTAGTTTAATGAAGAGAAGGACAAGGGGGGACATGATAGCCGTGTCCCAATGTCTCAGGGGTTGCCCCAAAGAAGAAGGAGTCAAGCTATTCTCCAAAGCACCTGAGGGAAGGACAAGAAGCAACAGATGGAAACTAATCAAGGAGAGAAGCAACCTGGAACTAAGGAGAAATTTCCTGACAGTGAGAACAATTAATCAGTGGAACAACCTGCCTCCAGAAGCTGTGGGTGCTCCAACACTGGAGATTTTTAAGAAAGTTGTCTGAAATGGTATAGGGCAGACATGTCAAACACAAGGCCCGGGGGCCGGATGCGGCCCACGACGTGGTTTCATGTGGCCCGTGAAGCCATCCTGGAAACAGTGAGGGAACGACCCCCGCTGCCTTGGCCCTGGCCCAGGCCGGCTGGGAGCCAATGTACAATTTTGTGGTGGCCATCTATGCTGAAACGCATTCAGTCTTAGCTCTACAAGGCCGTCTGGAAACAGCGAGGAACCAGCCCCTGCCGCGTCTGCCCCTCCTGGCTGCATCCTGGGGAGGTGTCACCCTTTGTGAGGAATGAAGAAATGCACCATCGCCTGGAAGTGGCCAGCAAATGGCCCTCACCTACTTCACATATCCGGCTTGATGGGCTCCAGGGGAGGGGTTTCGGCAGACTCTTCCAGTGGACCATGCCTTGGCACTTGCCCTGGTCCCACCCCCTTCTGCCAGAGACCCTCAGATCTGTCCCACTCCTGCCCAGGCCTCCACAGGCACCTTTGACGCGAACGATGTAGAGCTGGCCATGCCCACCCAGTAGGCCACACTCCACCTATGCCCACCCAGTAGGCCGCACCCACCCTGGCCACACCTATCCGGCCTATGCCCCCCCCCCAACAATCTGGGTCCTCATTTTACCACCCTCGGAAGGATGGAAGGCTGAGTCAACCTTCAGCCGGTCAGGATCGAACTGCAGGCAAGCGGCAGTCCTAACAGAAGTAGCCTGCAAGTACTGCATTCTAACCACTGCACCACCTCGGTGCACAAAAAAAGATGTTGAAAATTTGGAAAAAAATTCAGAGAGGAGCAACTAAGATGATCCAAGGCCTGGAGACTAAAACATACGAAGAACGGCTGCAGGACTTGAGTTTGGCTAGTCTAAAGAAAAGAAGAAACGGGAGACATGATAGCAGTATTCCAGTATTTGAGGGGCTGCCACAAAGAGGAGGGGTTCACGTTATTCACCAATGCACCAGAGGGCAGGACAAAAAACAATGGTTGGAAACTGATCAAAGAGAGAAGCAGCCTGGAATTAAAGATAAACTTCCTAACAGTGAGGACAATTAACCAGTGGAACTGCTTGCTTCCAGAAATCGTGGGCGCTCCATTACTGGAGATTTTTAAGACGAGACTAGACATTCACCTGTCTGAGATGGTATAGGTTCTCCTTCTTGAGCAGGGGGCTGGACTAGAAGACCTCCAAGGTCCCTTCCAGCTGTATTCTATTCTAAATATTCTAAATAATCAGCAAATAACAGATCAGTATAATAAATACAGTAAATATTCAAACTCCAATTTCTTTATATCGCTACTGTGCTTTTTAATTCCAGCTATGTCATCCTGTCCTTTGAAAACAATGGTGAATATATGGATATGAAACAAGCAGAGACAACTCAGTATGTGCCCATGTTAGAAAGAAAAGACAAGTCGAAATACTCTGACATCCAAAGATCTTTGTATGATCGGCCTGCTTCATATAAGAAAAAATCTATATTGGGTGAGTCCACTTATATATCCTAGCATATACAACTAAGTAACTTTATTCTGCAAAGAATCAGACTAGATTAAGGTTAGGTTTTCTCCTTGAACTGTTCCCCCCCCCTGAACAAAGTCATTTGAAGTTGTTGCTAATCTTGTAGGAACAAAAGTTAGAAGATTTTGTGGATGGCTTTTGTCATTTCACCTCTCTATTCCACAGTTTTTATGGTTGACGTTTGGTTCCGTATTGTCCCTAATAGCTGCACCATTTAGTTCTTTTATGCTGGCACTCATGGCAGAAATGATTGCCATTAGATTTTATTTTATTTTTCGTCTTTCAGGCTTGATTGCAATGGTCTCTTTCTGTGTTCATCTCTCTGTATGCGTACAAGGATCGCTAAGGGTCAAGTCTTATGGCCATTTAGGCATTCAATTTTCCTAAAAATTGAATGATTTCAGCTTGGTTTAAAGTCGTATAAAGTCTGAAAGATTACAGCAGCATCTCACTGATTATAATCTGAATTATAACTTTTTCATGAAAAACGCAATGTATTTATTCTTCCTGTAGAACAGGGGTCTTCAAACTTGGCCCTTTTATGACTTGTGGACTTCAACTCCCAGAATTCCTCAGCCAGGCACGCGTGCCTGGCTGAGGAATTCTGGGAGTTGAAGTCCACAAGTCATAAAAGGGCCAAGTTTGAAGACCCCTGATGTAGAATGAGTTGAAGTCCACAAGTCATAAATGGGCCAAGTTTGAAGACCCCTGATGTTGCCACAGGTGATAGCTTCCACTGTAAGCATCTTAAAGTGAGTCTCCAAAAGTGAGCAGGGCTGGATCTGGTTAGTCATCGGATGAGAGACCAACAGAAATTCCAAAGTCTGGGAAGTCAAAAAGACATCATGGAAGAAAGCGATGGCAAATTAATTTCCATACCGCTACCAGAACAGCAGCATAGATGCCTCCACAGAGTCACCCATAATGAAGCTCAGTTCAAGGGTGTCTTTAATTAAAACCACATTTTGGCATAATAAGAAATCCAAATAATATTAACATACTTGGAACAAATGTCGCATTATTATTGCACACTAGTCGATATCGTGTGCACTAGGAAGAATTGAAAGTGAAGTATTAAAGCAGTTGGACTATCCTATGCACATAGCAGTTGGTTCATAAGGTCCCCAAATATTCAGTCCCAGAAAGTTCCTGTATCTTGAAGAATCCTACAAAAGTCAGAGTCGTATTAGGTGTTAACATTTCCTGCTTCAGGGGACAGGGAAGGCAAAAATATACCAGGTTTGGCTTTTCTTTCTGCAAATGACAATTATATTGTTTCTTACAATTCGGTTGATTATCTAAGGTTGTTGTGACAGCATCAGTTACTATTTATAATTCAAAATGAGGTAGGTATTTAGGGTGACCTCTGGAGTCAAAGATTTCCTATCTTTTCTTTCTTTCTTTTTTTAAAATAAATTTTTATTGAGTTTTATAAGGGGTAGGGAAAGGATAAGATCGGTATGGATATTGGATGGGGTTAAGGGATGGGGTTGGGATAAGAGTAAGGGTACGTACAATCGTGGGGTTACCCCCAGTAAAAAAATCAACGCTTTAGCAAGCAGACTATCGTCCTGGTACAAATATTAAATGACAGTAATTAATATAATACTAAACAGTTATAATCACTAATAATGACAATAATCATACAAGTAAAGCTTAGTGAATAATGATCATTCATCCTGTTAAACTTCACCGTCCTTTCTCGTTCTATCATATTGCTAACCATTGATAAAAAAAATTTCCCATGTTTTGAAATAAACTGAATCTTCTTTCTCTTTAATCTCTAAAGTTAATCTGTCCATTTCTGCACATTCTAAGATTTTCGTAATTATAGTCCGATCAGGTGGGCTATCTTTTCTTTATCCTTTTATCTAGCACATAATGCTAACGTGTACCTCTATCCATAGAACTGATCAATGATTTTTTTTTTAGGCTTAATGAGGGCCAGTGTCATTGGTGGCACAAATGGTTTTGTTTTCCTTTTTTTTTTTTTTTTTTTATTGTATTTGGCCGATTTTGAGCCACTGGTTTGTGCTTTTCCTTAGATTAGGATTCCTTCCTAAGAGTTAAACCGACTTTAAACAGAAGTAATTTGTAGAATGCCAAATTGATGGTTAGTCAAGGGCCGTACGACCAGCTCATCCCTTTTACTGTCCTATTACTGTCCTTTTACTGTCCTATTACACTGAAATCTGATCTATGGTTTACAAAACAGATTGGCTCTCTCCTGATTCTTGAACTGGATTCTCTTCCCGTCCCAGCTCCACTGGCAGAGGCTGGTCCACTAAGGCTTTACTGAGTCCACAAGTCACCAAATGATTATAGTTTATAGTTTGCAGCTGTCATTTTCCTGAGCATAATAAGAGCCATGCTGTAGAATCATTGATCCTTTGAGAGCCTTGGGTGACCTCAATTACCAAAAAGCACGAGCCAGCCTACTAGCAGAAGCTAAACAGGACAAAAATGGATATGAGTTGAAAACAAGTGGACGACTCCATGCCATTTCTAAATGATGCCTTTGGATTTAAACCACACGGGGAATAAAGTAACAACAAGCCCTGTAATGTGTAGGTGGTACTTCTTTTATCCTGCAATTTCTAGGAAAAATGTCTATAATTAAAGGAGATATATTTAGTATTTGGATTTATTTATTTTTTTTAAAAAAATACTCTTCTCTACTATCGATGGATAAAAACGTAGCTTGTTATGTTGAAATGTTTTGGAGATAGGACAGATGTTATGGAAGGACAGAGGAAAAGTTGCTGGATTTGGTAAAGGGAAACGACAATCTAAGGCAGGGGTAGGCAACCTTAACTCTTTTATGACTCGTGGACTTCAACTCCCAGAATTCCTGAGCCAGCATGGCTCAGCTTGGAAACCTCTCCCTTTCCCCTCAGCATGGTTGGCTCAGGAATGCTGAGGAGAAATAGAGAGGTTTCCATGTTGAGCCATGCCGGCTCAGGAATTCTGGGAGTTGAAGTCCACGAGTCATAAAAGAGCCAAGGTTGCCTACCCCTGATCTGGAGGGTCTTCGCCTAGGCCAGGGGTAGGCAACCTTGGCTCTTTTATGACTTATGGACTTCAACTCCCAGAATTCCTGAGCCAGCATGGCTCAACATGGAAACCTCTCCATTTCCCCTCAGCATGGTTGGCTCAGGAATTCTGGGAGTTGAAGTCCACGAGTCATAAAAGAGCCAAGGTTGCCTACCCCTGATCTAAGGAAATAACGATAATAAGTACTTAATTCTTGAATTTTAGGCAGGAAAAGAGGTTGTGTGTTGTGATTAAATCAGTCTGCTGGAGACACCGTGTTGTCTCCTTCACGTCTCAGAAAGACGCAACCTGTTCAAAAGCCTTTCACTCTGAGGCTGCCTGAAAGAGATTGACGGATTGATTGATTCCTCTGGAGTTAAAATTTAACAAAAGAATTTTCTTTTCATTTTTTTCCCCTCCTGTCCATGAAACTAGATGGGAAGAATCTGCTTTCTGATGATAATTCAGAAGGCCTCAGTTTGTTGGATCTTCTGAGCTTCACCTACCAAGTAGCTCGGGGAATGGAGTTCCTGGCTTCAAAAAACGTAAGTGGAAAAGCTTGGAGGGTGGCTTCATTTAAACCAGGGGTTCTCAACCTTGGCAACTTTAAGACTTGTGGACTTCAACTCCCAGAATTCCTCAGCCAGCTTTGCTGGCTGAGGAATTCTGGGAGTTGAAGTCCACAAGTCTTAAAGTTGCCAAGGTTGAGAACCCCTGATTTAAACAAAAGTTTTCATCCAAGCTTTGCAAAGAGGTTTTATAAAAAGAACAATCAGCAGAACGTGCATGAGAAAATTTCTATTGTATACGTAATTTGAGACAATGGACATTTTCCCACACAGCTGTCCAATCCAAGGCAAAAATCCAAAGAGCCAATTCTGTCATAAATCCAGTATAACGTATTTAGATCTAAAGTTTCCTATTAAATTCTAGAAAACGAAACAAAAGAAATTACGCCAATACCATTCCCTAGCAAGGTTAATAAGAGGGAAGTTATCTAAATCAGGCAATGGGGAGGAAACACAATTCAAACACAATTGGTAGACTTCACACATATCATTACCGAACATAGACTCTGGGTTTTTGAAAGGATGAGTGCAGACACACCAAATCTAGAAGGAGTGTATTTGTACATTTACATCAGGGGTCTTCAGACTTGGCCCTTTTATGACTTGTGGACTTCAACTCCCAGAATTCCTCAGCCAGCATGCCTGGCTGTGGAATTCTGGGAGTTGAAGTCCACAAGTCAAAAGGGCCAAGTTTGAAGACCCCTGATTTACATATTATTTTCTGAAAAATGAATATTATTATGAGGGGGAGAAGAAACCACTTCGTTTCTAGCTTCAAACCCCAATTTTCACCTCTTTTGATCAGTCACTTGAGTTATTTTAAGAACGGGGATGGGAAAGGGACCCTCTCTAAATTTAACGACCAACCAGATTTTTAAATGTTGTACCCCAAGAAGGACAGTTTTCCGAGTGGGATCTTCCTGAATGTACGATGGTTGGGTCAGAGTTAGGAGTTTATCCCTGTCAGCGATTTCCCCCCCAACTTATTCCATAGATCTGCTTGCCATTACATATCTTATGTATAAGTCACAGTTTCTATGTTAGGATCTAGGCAGCTTGAAATGTTCATGTGGTCAAGAGGGAGACCATGCCAAAGCTGCATGCCAGGCTGAGAAACAAATTCAGCCTGGTTTGCTTAGTCTTTTAGATTTGGTATTTCTGTACTCATCCTTCCTCCTACTTTTCCTTAAGTAAGCTACATTGCAATGATCTTAATGCTAACATTTAACATTTGAAATGTTAAAGATGGAAAAGAGAGGGTTCGCCTTTAAAGAGCCCACCTTTAACATTTCAAATGTATAAGATCATTGCAATGTTTCTCACCAGCATCAGCCAACACCACGATGTAAAAAAGATGTTGAGACTCTAGAAAGAGTGCAGAGAAGAGCAACAAAGATGATTAGGGGACTGGAGGCTAAAACATATAAAGAACGGTTGCTGGGATTGGGTATGTCTAGTTTAATGAAGAGAAGGACAAGGGGGGACATGATAGCAGTGTTCCAATATCTCAGAGGCTGCCACAAAGGAGTCAAGCTATTCTCCAAAGCACCTGAAGGCAGGACAAGAAGCAAGGAATGGAAACTAATTAAAGAGAGAAGCAACCTAGAACTAAGGAGAAATTTCCTGACAGTTAGAACAATCAACCAGTGGAACAACCTGCCTCCACAAGCTGTGAATGCTCCAACACTGGAAGTTTTTAAGAAGAGACTGGACAAACAATTGTCTGAAATGGTATAGGGTTTCCTGCCTGAGCAGGGAGTTGGATTAGATGACTTCCAAGGTCATTTCCAACTTTATTATTATTGATCATCGCACAGTCAGCCAGATGTTCAGACTGGATTTGGCATTTTTGTCTACCTATCGAGTCCTTACCAAGGACCTGGGATAGGCAGTTGTGGATGTTTGGTATTACAGATGGATGGAAGCAGTTCCTAGTAAGGCTGCCTTTTGCAATTCACTAATGGCGAATTTGTCAGTGCCAATGGTGTTCAAGTGGTGCTCCAGTTGTTTTGGGATTGCACCCAAGGCGCCTATTACTATTGGTATTATTATTATTGTTATTATTATCTGTATACAGTGGTACCTTGATACTCATTGTTAATTGATTTCAGGAGGTGTGATGAGTATCAAAAATGATGAACACCAAACAATTTTTTCTCATAAGGAATAATGTAATGAATCACAAGATTTAAGAAGAAACTGGACAGCCATTTGTCCGAAATGGTATAGGGTTTCCTGCCTGAGCAGGGGGTTGGACTAGATGACCTCCAAGGTCCCTTCCAACTTTATCATTATTATTATTATTATTAAGATAGCTGATACCGACAAGTTCTAGCTTGTGGGTTGAGTACCGAATAAACAATGAGTACCGGGACCAAATTTTTGCAGTACCAAATTTGATGAGTTTCGAAGCAATTGAGTACCAAGGTACCACTGAATACCAAAGTCAGGTTATTATTATAAAGTTGACTAATGTATCCTTTTTTTTCTTTTTTTTTTTACAGTGCGTGCACCGTGATCTGGCAGCACGAAATGTCCTCTTGGCTCAAGGGAAAATTGTGAAGATCTGTGACTTTGGGCTAGCAAGAGATATCATGCACGATTCAAACTATGTCTCCAAAGGCAGTGTATGTATCGCTGTTGTTTTTGCCTGGGGGTGGGTGCAGTGGTGGGATTCAAATCATTCAACAGCCGGTCCTCTGCCCTAGCGACCGCTTTAAGTATAAAAGCACGATACACCGAAAGGTGGTTTATTATTTCGTGCATTTAATACTTAAATAAGAACAACAAAAGAGGTACACAAAACTTAGCTTGTGTTACAAGAAAGAGTTTTAAAATGTTGATGAAGAAAAATATTAAATAACACCTGACCAAAAAAACAATAAAACGGTTAGGATATTTCCGTATTGCTTCTTGATTGGCGTCCTCACTTGCAATTTTCTTTGCTTTTATCCGAGCGTTCTGTATAGCTCAGGGGTAGGCAACCTCGGCTCTTTTATGACTCATGGACTTCAACTCCCAGAATTCCAGCATAGCTGACTCAGGAATTCTGGGAGTTGAAGTCCATGAGTCATAAAAGAGCCGAGGTTGCCTACCCCTGGTATAGCTAGACAAGAAAAAGTCCCAGAGCCACAACCCCAGCTAATACTTGGCCTTGCCCCCTTTCCCGTATGCACCAATCAGGAAACTAGAGAGATGCACCAGTCAGGACACTAGAGAGATGGAGCGTCTATTCTGGAAATTACCTTTGAGAAGCACCACCTAGTTTTCGCCTGAGTGACGTGATCGAAGGCGCCATGTCGCCATTTTGTTTCCGTTGTTCCTCTCTTGGTCTTCTGGGGAGGTGGTTTTTTTTTCCCCACTTGGAAGGAAGTTGAATAAAACCCAGACAAGTTCTGGAAAACACAGATTTATCATAATCGGTTCGCCGAACTCGACAAAAAATTAGGTATCGGTTCTGCCGAACCGGTGCGAACCAGCTGAATCCCAGCCCTGGGTGGGTGAAAAGCAAGCTAGAGCCTTTAAAAAATGGCCAACTTTAGTGTCTTTGCTACCGACATAGCCACATACTTATGGCGACAAATCAACTTTAAAGACAGCCCTGATAGTGAATATTTCATTTACGGCACTCTTGCATGTTTTCTAATTCATGTTTGCCTTTTTCAGACCTTCCTTCCGGTGAAGTGGATGGCACCTGAAAGCATTTTTGACAACCTGTATACCACATTAAGTGATGTCTGGTCCTATGGCATTCTGTTATGGGAAATATTTTCTCTTGGTAGGCAAACTAATTGCTTTCGTGTGCGAAAGAATTGAACCTGATAAATAAACAGCCTTCTGCAATATATTATGGTTGAAACTTTAGTTTAGAGGCATGTTAACCAAAATGGTATCAGTATTACTTCTTTTTTTTTGCTATGAACCTTCGGTACTAACCGACAACAATAAAAATAACAACATAATATCAGCAAGTATACGTTGATGAAAAAGTTGCACCCTATAATTTTCCATTTCCAAATTTTATAACAAATTAGGTGAATTCGAATATAGAATTCTAATTTTGTAAATAATATCAATTTCAATGTTTTCCATACTACTGTTTTTGATATATGTTGGCAATCTGTAATAGTCTGTTGGTTATTATTAAATTAAAATAAATTGTGCATTCACATATTCTTTTAAATAATACATAAACACAGTTTCAGGATGTCAGTCAGACTTCAGTAGAATATCTTTTGCAAATGATTTGATGTACATATTTAATCAGAAAATATGAAGAGATTCTGTTGTAGGGGTTTTTTTTGGCAACTCAGACCACAATTTTGATCTTTATTATGATATATTAACCCAATATCCAAGAGGTCAAAGATTGATTTTTTATTCGGTTTTTTCTTTTCTTTAATTAAAGCTAAACAATTCATTTTCAAAACGCTTTCCCCGAAACATAATCCCGCCTGCAAGATTGCGCCTCCACCATCATTATTGCTCTCAGTCTCCCACCCTATCACCCCCTGCCTCAATGTTGAGGGCAGTGATGGCCACAAAAATGTGGTCCCCCCCATAAAATAAGTAGATGGATTCATATGTCATGCTAAATTAATAACTCCAATTTTGCTTCGTGCCATAGAATTAAGTGGGTTTATTGTTGGGTTGCAAGACATTAATAAATAACATACATTCCTATATATTTGGATATCTGTAAAACATCCTCCATTTTTTTTTGCAATTGTCTATCCTTACCCAGTGATTTATGTATATTATTATAGATTGCAAAATATTTAGAGTCTGCTGAATCTCAACCTAGACTGATTAGGTGGGGCAGTAGTTAGAATGCAGTACTGTAGGCTAACTCACTATTCACTCCAGGAGTTTGATTCTGAATGCTCAACGTTGACTCAGTCTTCCATCCTTCTGAGGTTGATAAAATGAGGACCCAGATTGTTGAGGGCAATAGGCTGATTCTGTAAACTGCTTAGAGAGGGGTTTAAAGCACTATGAAGCGGCATATAAGTCTAAGTGCTATTGCTTTTGCTCTCCCAACCACTGAAAGCACATATTTATGAAGGAAATGACGCTTGTTTAGAAGTTTTGCGGCTGTTGAAATTATGCTTGAAGGATGTGACCAGATCATTATTTTATCTTGATTTACCTGCTTTCTAAAAATGTGTGTGTGTGTGTAAATTCTTGAACTCTTATCTTTGACGTACGTTGAAACAGTCAAATTTTATACAGCCTTGTAAGATTAAAAAGATGGATTGTTTGGAGTTGNGACAGTCCTAGAGGAGATCAACCCCGACTGCTCTTTGGAAAGCCAGATCCTGAAGTGGAAACTCAAGTACTTTGGCCACCTAATGAGAAGGAAGGACTCCCTGGAGAAGAGCCTAATGCTGGGAAAGATGGAGGGCGATAGAAGAAAGGGACGACAGAGAATGAGGTGGCTGGATGGAGTCACTGAAGCAGTAGGCCTGAGCTTAAATGGACTCCAGAAGATGGTAGAGGACAGGAAGGCCTGGAGGAACGTTGTCCATGGGGTCGCGATGGGCTGGACACAACTTCGCAACTAACAACAATGCAGTTCCTGTTAACTAACTCATTTTTATTGGCATTTTCAGTCTAGAAATAGCACTTAAAGTTATATACCACTTCACAGTGCTTTACAGCACCCTCTAAGTGGATTACAGCAATCTGGGTCCTCATTTTAATGACCTTAGAAGGATGGAAGGCTGAGTCAGGATCGAACTGTTGGCAGTGAGCAGAGTCAGCTTGCAACACTGTATTCTAACCGCTGTGTCACCACGGCTCTTGTTTGGCATTATCACATGTAACGATGTTGCCCAGATTTCTTGAGCAGATGCAGAAGGGAGCTAGAATTCCCTTATTCGTGTAGAAGGAAATATTGGAAACCCCCTGCACTAAAGGATCTTTTGGTAATGGAGCTATTTGGCATATTGTTGGATTAGTGAGTGGCAGTCTTGGAAATCTGTGAATGGACTTAAAATAAAAGATCCAGAAGCTCAGATTTCTCCTCAACGTTATAGTCTTTCTGCGGCCACTGTATATAACTGGACAAGTGATTTAAGGGTTGTACGCTGCCCAGAGTCAATTTCTTGTGAGATGGGCGGCCATATACAGTAGTGGCCAAAATTGTGGTAACCTTTTGGGAAAAGTGTACAGTAGAAATGCCACCTTTGGTTAAGTTTCCACCCATTTTTCTTCTAATTTCTTTATAACTGTAGCCTTGTTCACTTAATAATACTATTTTACATCGCTTTCTGGGCAACCAGTCAACTCTTTGCACCATNTGACGCTTGTTTAGAAGTTTTGCGGCTGTTGAAATTATGCTTGAAGGATGTGACCAGATCATTATTTTATCTTGATTTACCTGCTTTCTAAAAATGTGTGTGTGTGTGTAAATTCTTGAACTCTTATCTTTGACGTACGTTGAAACAGTCAAATTTTATACAGCCTTGTAAGATTAAAAAGATGGATTGTTTGGAGTTGCTTCTTGAGTCAAAAAATGTGATGTCAACTTTCTGTTTCTGTTTTTCAGGTGGGACCCCATACCCTGGCATGATGGTTGACTCTACCTTCTATAATAAAATAAAAAGTGGCTATCGGATGACAAAACCAGATCATGCTACCTCTGAGATGTATGTATTCCCTTGCATCTTCTCTCTCTGCTTGCACATAATTGGATTAAACTTTTTCAGCTCGGTGTCCTTGCAGCATTTGGTCCAAATTGCTTCCAGGCTGAACTTTGAAATTTGCACTAGAGCTTTAGCTATGGATTGGCTTGCCTCCTGCAATATTGCTTCTCCTAAAATAAATCAGTGTTGCGCTTTAAGAAAAAGATGGTGTTTGATAAAACAATTAGGTAACTAATTGACAGATAGTCATGAATTCCCTGGGATTCTTAAAAGTATAAAAGGGTATGTAATGCAGTGGAGAATGAAAGTTGATAGCTGATTTAATGTTGGTTTTATTGAGGTGCACGTTTGTCATTAGCCGAGACGTCTACTATGAATGGCTTTCCCCTTATTTTTCATCAGCCTTATATCTTGTCAACAATGTACTTATGAGGTATTTTCTTCTACCTGGTTCCCAGGTATGACATCATGGTGAAATGCTGGAATAGTGAACCTGAAAAGAGACCATCTTTTTATCACTTAAGTGAAATAGTGGAGAGTCTGTTGCCTGGTGAATACAAGAAGGTTAGTTTTTTCAGAAAATGGGTGTTGCTTTTAGGATTTTAAAAATATGTTTCTTTATGGTCGTTGGGCTGAATTACGGGTTTTTAAATTATATTCTAGGGAACGATGGCAATGTGGAGATAAAAGGTTGGGATGCTTGGAACAAACCTGGTTGGGCAACATACATGCTTTTAGGCCCCTTTCCATAGAGGATTGTCTTATCTTGTGCCATTTCTAAAAAGACAGATGATCCATCACAGAGCAGATCCTGGAAAAGCTGTTGAAGTTAATAGGTTGTCTGGTTTCTTATTGTAATTATGGACTATAATTTTAGTTTTAATACTTCAGGCTTCCAAATCTGTTGGGCCATCTTTTATCTCTAACTTAAGTTCTTGACAAAGTTGTTGCCGCTACCCTGCAATTTGTGCAGGGCCATCACAGCCATTTGCGCTGCAAGGGCTTGAGTTACTACAACCACTGCTCTCATAAAAAAAATATGTTTCACTGATGGAATAATGTGTGATCCTTGAACGGCAAAAAGAAACCTTATTGTAGCATACATTAGATTTTACAGAGAAGAAAGGTTGATAAAGCTGTAAGACAGACATGTCAAACACAAGGCCCGGGGGCCGGATGCGGCCCGCAAAGTGGTTTCATGTGGCCCGCGAAGCCATCCTGGAAACAGTGAGGGAATGGCCCTCACTGCCTTGGCCCTGGCCCAGGCCGGCCGGGAGCTAATATACAATTTTGTGGTGGCCATCTATGCTGAAATGCATTCAGTCTTAGCTCCACAAGGCCGTCTGGAAACAGCGAGGAACCAGCCCCTGCCGCATCGGCCCCGCCCCCTGGGTGCATGCTGGGGAGGTGTCACCCTTTGTGAGGAATGAAGAAATGGACCATGCCTTGGCGTTTGCCCCGGTCCCACCCCCTTCTGCCAGAGACCCTCAGATCTGTCCCACTCCTGCCCAGGCCCCCACAGGCACCCTTGACGCAAACGATGTAGAGCTGGCCATGCCCACCCAGTAGGCCACACCCACTCCATCCATGCCCACCCAGTAGGCCGCACCCACCATGGCTACACCCACCTGGCCCCCCGAGGGCAACCCCAATGCTGATGCGGCCCTCAATGAAATTGAGTTTGACACCCCTGATGTAAGAGAATAAAGATGAATGTTCTAGGCTTCTAAGCAATGTTTTTCAATTTTTTTCCTAGAGTTATGATAGAATCCACTTGGACTTCTTAAAGAGTGATCATCCTGCCGTCACACGCATGAGAGTGGACTGTGACAATCCATATATTGGTGTCACTTACAAGAACGAGGACAAGATGAAAGACAGGGAGAGTGGATTTGATGAACAGAGACTCAGTGCAGACAGTGGCTATATAATCCCACTGCCTGATATTGACCCTGTATCAGAAGACGAACTGGGGAAAAGGAATAGACACAGGTAAGCACAGAAGGGACTTCATCGTGCCGTCCGTTTTGGTCACGTGAGGTAGCATATTCAGCTTACCTATGGCAGTATGTATAGTCAAAGCCATGGTTTTCCCAGTTGCAATGTATGGCTGTGAAAGCTGGACCATAAGAAAGGCTGAGTGCCAAAGAATTGAGGCCTTTGAACTATGGTGCTGGAGAAGACTCCTGCGAGTCCCCTGGACCACAGGGCGATCAAACCAGACAGTCCTAGAGGAGATCAACCCCGACTGCTCTTTGGAAAGCCAGATCCTGAAGTGGAAACTCAAGTACTTTGGCCACCTAATGAGAAGGAAGGACTCCCTGGAGAAGAGCCTAATGCTGGGAAAGATGGAGGGCGATAGAAGAAAGGGACGACAGAGAATGAGGTGGCTGGATGGAGTCACTGAAGCAGTAGGCCTG
>NW_015390079.1:186835-191308 GCF_001527695.2 Protobothrops mucrosquamatus
ATTTCTTGTGAGATGGGCGGCCATATACAGTAGTGGCCAAAATTGTGGTAACCTTTTGGGAAAAGTGTACAGTAGAAATGCCACCTTTGGTTAAGTTTCCACCCATTTTTCTTCTAATTTCTTTATAACTGTAGCCTTGTTCACTTAATAATACTATTTTACATCGCTTTCTGGGCAACCAGTCAACTCTTTGCACCATGACTTTAATTTTATTACGTTTTACAAATGAAAGAACACAAAAAACCCCAACCAGCTTGATAGCGATCACATAATACACTGACAAATGTCCTCCTCTCAGCTTCAATACATGACATCAATACATCAGATCATGTATTCTGATCTGATTGGCTCATTGCCAAAATAAGATGACACCTGACTGGCTCTCTAAACATTCACGCTCATTGGCTACAATCAGATGAAGGAAAGCTACCTGATATCAACCAAGTTGTGCTTCCTTTTTCTGGTTATTTGGCTATAACCTTTCATAGAATACAGTACAGATAATTGAACTAACTTTGTTGCTTTACATTCTTGATTAAATTATCTTTCCATTGATATATAATATTATAGTACTACTCCAAAAATAAAAGTGGTGTTATTAGCCATCAAACCTCAAAAATACACTTTTCCCTAAAGGTTTCCACAATTTTGGCCACTACTGTACATATGACAAACGAACAAATAAGTCAAGGATTTCCTGCGTTGCTTTGTTATCTTCCTAACTTTTTTCTTCTTCTGTGCCCTGACCCAGTTCTCAGACCTCTGAGGAAAGCGCCATCGAAACCGGATCCAGCAGTTCTACGTTCGTGAAGCGAGAAGACGAAACCGTGGATGACCTTGACATTATCGATGACATTGGCATGGATTCCTCAGAACTAGTTGAGGACAGCTTCCTGTAACTCTGGAAAGGGGGGCGGACAACTTTGGAGCGGTGTAAAATGAAAAAGGCAAGAGGCAAGATCAAAATAATGACTCGTGAACTTTCAGTTTTGTAAGGAGAAGCACTCCGAAAAAAGACGGCGAAGACCTGCCAAATGCTCATGTCCCTCAACAAGTGGTCTCACAATCTCCCTTGGTTGGTGAAAAACTTTGAGAAGCCAGTTGTCAAGCATCCTTCTTCCTTTGAAGTACTCCCGTAGCGGCTCAACCTGTGTTTGCTATTTCAGCGGATGGATGAATAAAGAAAACAGCCACGGGTACTTCAATTTGTGTTTCAAGGGCATTCATATCTCAGACGGATAAAATTTCTACTACGGTGAATCATTGTCAGTGTGATTGTGTAAATACCTGTTCCTACCAGGATATATATATATTTTTTTTTAAAAAAGAAGACCACTTAAGACTTTGGCATATTTACTTCCTGAAGTTTATATAAGCTGCTGGTGGATTAGCACCTGAGACGAATTACATATCAAAAAGAAACCACTTTTGGAAAGCATGAAATGGATTAACACGAAGTAATGTTTTATTTTTTACAGATAATGCAAACAAAAGGGAACTGATAGGTATTTCCAAAATGTATTCAATAGCTTATTAAATCAAATGAGAATATTTTTTTTCCATAAGCATAGAGGAATAGTTCTTTATCTACTGTTCTCAGTATTACTAAGTATAGTTTATAACTACTACTTGTCCTTTGTTAAAACACAGTACTAAAGTCATTACTAACAAACTAAATCATTTTAGGATTTAAATATTTACACCAAAAGCTCTTCTATTTGACTGTTTTGGTACATTAAACCTAGTTTAAGAAGTAGGAATAGAGAGTGTTTTCTAAGGAATCTAGATACTAATTTTCCATCTTCAACAGAAGAGCTTTCTTAATACAGCGGGCTGATATGCTAGTGAATCTTCACTAACAGAAGTTGATTTTGCAGAATATAGAAATCTAAAATGTATTTTTAATAAATGTAATACATTTACAATCAAATTATGGTACAACAGAAATAGGTGACCAATAAGTAAGGCTGCTTGGAGCATCAAAGAATGATGCCACACATTTGAAAGGGATTTTGGGGGGGTATATGTATGACTAGTTAGAATGGATACACCAACTGCTCTTTCTGAAAAAGCTTTTTTTCTGAGCCTGAAATTTCCAGTTGTGTAGCTACTTTGTGCAAAAATGTTTTTGTTCTAAACAAATTTAGCTACAAAAATTAGCAAGGGTGTTTTTTTGTTTTTTGTTTATTTTGCTTTTTTGCAATTAATCCAATGGGCATTGAATGAAACGTAAAGCCTTTCCATGCATACAATATACTTAAAACACAGGTCTGCCTTATTTCTGTAGATTTAGTGGGAAAAGTATGCCACTGCATTTCTAAAATGTCCATCAGGTAGCCTTAATTCTTCTTTTATATATTCTGAAATAGGTTTAATATTACTCTTTTCTTAACCTGCCTTTTTAATATGTGTGATAGAAGTGTCAAAATTATTTTACGAGTTATAGTGGAATCCTATTCACGTCTACTTAAAAGTAAGCCCCAATCACTTTTCCGGCTTGCTTCCAGATCAGTGCATATAGGATTGTAGCTTTCAGGCTGTGATTTTGTCGGAGGGTCTGTGGAAATAATAAACTGGAATCAGTCTGTACAGATAAAGACTGGGAGCGTATGGTGCACAAGGTGAAATTCCATCATTATTACTGAAAATCCAGTCTGGTGTTTTTATAAAGAGGAAAATAAGAAAGCGAACTGGCTTAGAAAAATCTGCCCTTGGTTCTAAAAGCCAAGTTGCATGCAGATCTATATGTGCAATTTTTCTGAAGTCGCTCAACGCTGGAAGCAAAAAAAACAAACAAACCTTGGCCTCTTGGGAGAGGCGTTTGGCATATAATTACACTCACTGCAAGGCTCCAGGTCAAGAGATGGAGCAGAGACTTGGCATTAAGAAAATGTTGCCCGTGAGCCAATGGGAAGGTCTGATGGATCTCCCGTGGAATCTGTGTTCCCTAGCTATCCTTAAAGACACTGCAAAGGTCCCAGAGAGATGGTTATTACTAGGAGCAATATGTGGCTAGAATTTATGAGAGTAAAGAGCAGCACATACAGAAGGCACTGAGTTGGCAAGGCTGTTTTAGAGACAGTACCGCGTTTACGCTGAGCTCTATGCTTGATCATTGGGCTGAAAAACACCCAGTCAGAACTTATCTACAGTGTGAATCAGTTCTTTGGGTCATCTCAGCCATGATTCAGCATTGCGGCCGCCCGCTTGATTTTGAAGATTACATAAAATGCCGGGTGATGTTTTAGTGTAGGGGTGTCAAACTGCTGGCCCGCGGGCCGGTTGCATTATACGGAGGCCGCGCCCGCCCCAGCAATGCAAAAAAAAAAAAGTCGCGATACATCGCGACACGTCACGTGACGTTGGCGAGTTTGACACCCGTGCTTTAGTGGAATAAATGGTCTCTCCAAACAGAAAGCACGATTCAGCCGACATTAAGTTCTTGAAAGATGTTGATTTCAACAGATGATAGTTACATGCATGCTCAATAACAGCCCAAGAGATTCCAATGTGCTTTTCTAGGGCTGATGCAATGATGAATGTTTCATTGTATATTGTTCTGGATAGGCCCAACGTCACCGCACCAAATAAGTAAACCCACATGTTCTAGCGATCTACTACTACCAGTCTAATTAATTACAAGTGGGCTGAGGCCAGATGCGGACTCCCAATATTTTATTAGCATGTACCTTCATCAAGTCTCTGCATCCCACTGGGCAGAAAAGTGAGATAGGAGTTTTATAAATAGCAAAAAAATATACTTTGCTTTATGTCCCCCAAGTCTTCATGTTTCACCGAGGCATTAAATGGACTACAACAGAGGTCCCCAACCTTTTGGGCACCAGGGACCAGTTCCGTGGAGAGAGGTTTTTCCGCGGACTGGAGGGGGCGTGGTTTTGTGTGCTGCCTGCATCCCGCGGATGGGGCTTTGCTTGTTTGTGTGGACCGGTTGCTGGCCAGGTACTGTCCACGGACCGGGGGTTGGGGACCCCTGGACTACAATATTCTTGCCTTGTTGACGGTAATCGTCTCACCTTTCTTTTGTTATCTCCCAAAGCTTGCCCTACTCCACAAGATGCATAGTTTGCTATTTTGTGGACTAATCACCTTGCCCTCGCACCCTAAGAAGTAGCATCTGGCCTTCATAGGCTCAGAAGCCGCACAGGATTAGATCTGGTTCATATGCAGATAGGGGACTGCTATAAAATGCTAGGGTTGTAGGTTAGATTGACAAGTACAAAAAAAAAAAAAGCCTGGTAGAAGCCAACAGTGAACTATTATTATTATTATTATTATTATTAATTGCATTTATATCCCGCCCTTCTCCTTTCGGACTCAGGGCGGCTGACAGATGATAAAAAGCTAACATAAATACATATTACACCTAATTAAAATTTAATTAAAACGAAATATTTGAAAGTGTCCAATTAAAAGTAATTAAAACCCCTATAAAATCCCCTAGGCCAGTCCCGC
>NW_015390079.1:191361-220840 GCF_001527695.2 Protobothrops mucrosquamatus
TCCTTTCGGACTCAGGGCGGCTGACAGATGATAAAAAGCTAACATAAATACATATTACACCTAATTAAAATTTAATTAAAACGAAATATTTGAAAGTGTCCAATTAAAAGTAATTAAAACCCCTATAAAATCCCCTAGGCCAGTCCCGCTTGCTGGAACAACCACGTCTTGAGGGCGCGGCGGAAGGAAGGGAGATCAGTTAGAAAGCTACATAAATGTGTCCGTGTTGACCTTAATTCCTTTTTGCATTATAGTGCAAATTGGTACGTACTATATGCTGTTCTCTGCTCTCGCTTGCTTGCCATGCTTCATGCTTTTGGGCAATACTTATTATGGGACCAAGATTTAGATATGGACCAAAATCTTTCTTATTGTCATAATCTTCTGAAAATTATAGCTCCAGATACGGCAATGGACTGCACATTCAAAAAAAACCTTAAGTCAACCTCAATCCCAGAGCTATTTTTTGCAGTTAGATTGCAGTCCTACGTGACAGTCAGCTCCACAGAATTAAATGGAGCCGTTTTTTTTTTAGTTGATGTATTTAGGATTGCACTGGATTTTAGTAATAGAGTGGCTGATGAAAATTATGGCGACTAATTTCTACATTATGGCTCAGATTCAGGGAGCTTTCAAAAAAATGACATGCCCGGTGTGTTCTGTCTGTTCCATATATACATGACAATCAAATCTGCCTGTGAAATACGACTTTCTTGGTTAGAATGGCTGACCTATCCCTTAAAATGTCTGCAATTATACAAAACAGTCCTATGATATAATGAAGGACATAAGATAAGGTGATGTTATACATCAATATGTATATAGGTATTTTTATATCAATTTTGAGGAGTACTGCCAAAACATTTATGACAAGCTGTATCACTGCCTTTGTTAA
This sequence comes from Protobothrops mucrosquamatus, assembly GCF_001527695.2. Classification (NCBI taxonomy): domain Eukaryota; kingdom Metazoa; phylum Chordata; class Lepidosauria; order Squamata; family Viperidae; genus Protobothrops; species Protobothrops mucrosquamatus. The sequence goes on from NW_015390079.1 coordinate 192,257, forward strand.
TATTTTTTTTTTTTACTGTGATATATTCCACAGGCACGCTAACTGTTGCACTTTTAAATGTCCAAATTTTATATTTTAGATAAGGAATGATAAGGAAAAGCGCATAAGAGCGTTCCGGGTGGTAGTTTTGGGAAATGTTTGGGAACATGAAGCTGGAAGAGTGACTAAAGGTACAAAAATGTAATACAACTGCCCCTTTTCTTATGTTTTTTTGTCTTTAAGAACATGTAAATTAAGATCTTTATATTTCAATAAATGATATATATAATTTAAAAATACTTCAGAAGTTTGTGTTCTTACTCAAAGCAATCTGCTGTTTCCTCCAGCTTGGTGCTAGACATGATTCAATTCACCTTATTTATTCTAAGTAGCAATCATTGCTAATACAACTAGTCCTTGACTTACAACAGTTCTCTTAGTGACTATTCAAAGTTACAAGGGCACTGAAAAAAATGACTTATGACCGTTTTTTCATACTTATGACACTGCAACATCCCCAGGGCTACATGATCAAAATTCAGATGCTCGGCAATTGGTTCATATTTATGACGGCTGCCGTGTCCCGGGTCATGCAATTCCCCCATTTGCAACCTTATGACAACCAAAGTCAATGGGGAAGCCAGATTCACTTAACAACCATGTTACTAACTTAGCAACAGCAGTGATTCACTTAACTGTGGCAAGAAAGGTCGTAAAATGAGGCAAAATTCGGTTAACAAATGTCTCACTTAGCAACAGAAATTTTGGAGTAAGTCTACCTGCAGATCAAATTGCTCCAGGCTGAACAACATGTGTACTTAAAGGCCAACCTTTTGATTGATTTGGCATTCCTCAAGACTATACACAGTAGTGGCCAAAATTGTGGAAACCTTTTGGGAAAAGTGTATTTTTGAGGTTTGATGGCTAATAACACCACTTTTTTTGGAGTAGTACCATAAAATTATATACCAATGGAAAGATAATTTAATCAAGAATGTAATGCAACAAAGTTTGTTCAATTATCCGTACTGTATTCTATGACAAGTTATAGCCAAATAACCAGAAAAAGGAAGCACAACTTGCTTAGGTTGATCTCAGGTAGCTTTCCTTCATCTGATTGTAGCCAATGAGTGTGAGTGTTTAGAGAGCCAATCAGGTGTCATCTTGTTTTGGCAATGAGCCAATCAGATCAGAGTAGGATTCAGTTATTGATGTCATGTATTGACGCTGAGAGGAGGACATTTGTCAGGGTGTTATGTGATCGCTATCAAGATGGTTGGGTTTTTTTTGTGTTCTTTCATTTAGTGAGCTTGTAAAACATAATAAAATTAAAGTAATGGTGCAAAGAGTTGACTGGTTGCCCAGAAAGCGATATAAAATAGTATTATTAAGTGAACAAGGCTACAGTTATAAAGAAATTAGAAAAAAAATTGGTGGAAACTTAACCAAAGGTGGCATTTCTACTATACATTTTTCCCAAAAGGTTTCCACAATTTTGGCCACTACTATAGGGTTGATAAATTTGAAGTTAGGACATATCTAAATTGGGGCTACTTACGATCCAGATTCAAAGTTCCCATGGTCATCCACCCCACCCCACCCCATAGTCACTGAACTCTGGGGCGTTCATTATGACTACTCCTGAAGCCTAAAAACAGTATGAGCTGCATCACAGTCCAGACAGAGTTTTACAATATCTGGTAAAATGCAAAAATCTCACCTCTCCTCGTTTTTCAACTATATGAAGCTGCTGGGGTAATTCATCCATGTAGTGTAGGTAGGATTCATTATCACCAGAATGCTGTGATACCAAGACTACCAGGGATTGTTGTTGCGAAGTCGTGTCCGACCCATTGCGACCCCATGGACAACATTCCTCCAGGCCTTCCTGTCCTCTATCATCTTCTGGAGTCCATTTAAGCTCACGCCTACTGCTTCAGTGATTCCGTCCAACCACCTCATTCTCTGTCGTCCCCTTCTTCTATTGCCCTCCATCTTTCCCAGCATTAGGCTCTTCTCCAGTGAGTCCTTCCTTCTTACTAGGTGTCCAAAGTACTTGAGTTTCAGTTTCAGGATCTGGCCTTCTAAAGAGCAGTCAGGGTTGATCTCTAGGACTGACCGGTTTGATTGCCTTGTAGTCCAGGGGACTCGCAGGAATCTTCTCCAGCACCATAGTTCAAAGGCCTCAATTCTTTGGCGCTCAGCCTTTCTTATGGTCCAACTTTCACAGCCATACACTGCCACTGGGAAAACACATGACACCTTGACTATATGCACTTTTATTGGCAGGGTGATGAATAAAAAATATCTTCTTAACGGCATGGGATTCAAGAAAGAAGGGTGTTTTTATTTTATTTTGGATGCATATATTGAAAGAAATAAATGAGATGCTTTTTCTTCTTTTAGAGAAAGTTGTCCATTATAAGCTGTTTCTGGATCCTGGATCCTGACCTCTAATTAATCTTTAAATAATTTGCTTTTAAGTAGCTTTTTTCCATTACCCACAAGGTGGAGCTATTGTATAGGAATTAATTTATCTTAAAAACACTTTTTTCCCCCTACACTCCTCTTCTCACCCCCCCTCTCCCATTTCTGGTAGTAATCTGGACAATAAAAAGTTCACAAGGAAGAAATTACATCCTGGTTTGCTTGGTCTTCTGAAATTCCTTTTTTCCAGCTTCTCGATAATTGTTCAAGAACTAAAGATACCCATAAAGACATGGGGAAAATGATTTATTCCAACCTGTATCCAGTTCCCCACTTTCAAATATAAACATGGATTTCTGAAACAGAAGTTGAAAAGGAAAATTATAAATAACTCAAGGCGGTGAACATACCTACTACTCTTTCCTACTATTTTCCTCCTGACAACCTCCTTGGGAGGTAGGCTGGACTGAGAGAGTGGCTGGCCTGCAGTCACCCAGCTTTCCTGGATTAGAACTCGCAGTCTCCTAGTCCATGTTATTTCCCACACAGTGAGGATTTTACCTCACTGATCTTAAAGAAGCAGCGTCCCCCCAGATACTTTCCTTTTAATACAAGCAGAGTTTTGTGATGGCATGACCCATATTTTGGTTAGGACATGAGCTTGTATAAGCAACCATTATACGATCAGAGAAACTTTCAAATATTCTTCTTGCACAAAACCCTTTGATCTGGATAGAACAGACTAGACAGGAAGAAGCATACCACTGAAATTACTCCAAGCTGGGTTCTGCTCTTTAGAAGGCCAGATCCTGAAGTTGAAACTCAAGTACTTTGGCCTCCTAATGAGAAGGAAGGACTCATTGGAGAAGAGCCTAATGCTGGGAAAGATTGAGGGCAAGAGAAGAAGGGGACGACAGAGAATGAGGTGGCTGGATGGAGTCCCTGAAGCAGCAGGCGTGGGCTTAAATTGACTCCAGAAGATGGTAGAGGACAGGAAGGCCTGGAGGAACGTTGTCCATGGGGTTGCGATGGGTCGGACACGACTTCGCAACTAACAGCAACAATATCTATAGTTTCTACAAAGGTGATCAAGAAGCAACAACAATTCCAATTCATCCCATGCTGGCATTTTCTTCTTTTACCCATTAAGAAATTAAATGAATAATGTCTGCAGCTTCACAATATAGAGAGAAGGGCAAAAAGTGGTTTGCATTTTTTTTTGGCAGTTCTGAGCTGCCCACTGTTCTGACTGGGGTTAAGAACCCCACCTCCCAAAATAAGTGAAGATTTGCTGTATACAGTAGTGGCCAAAATTGTGGAAACCTTTTGGGAAAAGTGTACAGTAGAAATGCCACTTTTGGTTAAGTTTCCACCCATTTTTCTTCTAATTTCTTTATAATTGTAACCTTGTTCACTTAATAATACTATTTTACATCGCTTTCTGGGCAACCAGTCAACTCTTTGCACCATGACTTTAATTTTATTACGTTTTACAAGCTCACTAAATGAAAGAACACACAAAAAAACCCCAACCAACTTGATAGCGATCACATAACACACTGACAAATGTCCCCTTCTCAGCTTCAATACATGACATCAATCACTGAATCCTCCTGTGATCTGATTGGCTCATTGCCAAAACAAGATGACCCCTGATTGGCTTTCCAAACACTCATGCTCATTGGCTACAATCAGAGGAAGGAAAGCTACCTGGTATCAACCTAAGTAAGTTTTGCTTCATTTTTCTGGTTATTTGGCTATAAACTTTCATAGAATACAGTACAGATAATTGAACAAACTTTGTTGCATTACATTCTTGATTAAATTATCTTTCCATTGATGTATAATGTTATGGTACTACTCCCCCAAAAAAGTGGTGTTATTAGCCATCAGACCTCAAAAATGCACTTTTCCCAAAAGGTTTCCACAATTTTGGCCACTACTGTATTAAGGAGAATTATCCTACTGCAAAGGTTTAAAGGATAAGATGTCTTCGTAGGTTCATATTCCTCTTCTTTGTCCACTGACTAATCTCATATATAGCATTCATTCATATGCACCTTTACTGGAAACAGTGTGATGGACATTGTAAGCCTACTCGTAGGTAATCCGAAACAATTGCCAATAATTAATGGCCCAAATATAAATCAGTTATCCCTTAAAAGAAAGCAAAGTGGTCAGTCCGATTTTCAGTCTGAAGGAAAATTAATAATTAGAGGCCGCAAGCCTTGAAAATCACAGAGAGCTTGCCAAAACAGGCATTTTACTACAGGCAGATTGTTTCCTACATACTTGGTCAAAGAAACATGTTGAATTAAATCCTGTTGTGGAGTCCTTGGGGCTCTCTGAGCCTGGTTGCTTTCTTGTAGACATTTCATTACTCAAGTAGGTAACATCTTCAGTGCTAGGACTGAAGATGTTATCTAGCTGGGTAATGAGACATCTGCAAGAAAACAAACAAGCTCAGAGAGCGCCAAGCTTCCATGGTTCAAATATTCTCTTCCGTTGCTAAATCCTACTTTCTGGTACACCAGTGACAAGGAATGTACAGCCTTCTATTTAAGACTGTATCCAGTGGTGGGATTGAAATACTTGAACAGCTGGTTCTCTTATTGGATGCAGGCCTGGGCCTTCGAGGCCTGGATTGGATTTCTGGAAGTGGTATCCATGTACTTCTGGTGGGCCATTCTAGGTTTGGGAGGCCTCCTCCAGGCCTCCAAGGCCTAGGAGGACTTCCGGAAGTGGTATCCATGTACTTCTGGCGGGCCATTCTAGGCTTGGGAGGCCTCCTCCAGGCCTCCAAGGCCTAGAAGGACTTCCGGAAGTGGCATCCATGAACTTCTGGTGGGCCATTCTAGGCTTGGGAGGCCTCCTCCAGGCCTCCAAGGCCTAGAAGGACTTCCGGAAGTGGTATCCACGTACTTCTGGCGGGCAATTCTAGGCTTGGGAGGCCTCCTCCAGGCCTCCAAGGCCTAGAAGGACTTCCGGAAGTGGTATCCACATACTTCTGGTGGGCAATTCTAGGCTTGGGAGGCCTCCTCCAGGCCTCCAAGGCCTATAATGGACTTCCGGAAGTGGCATCCATGAACTTCTGGTGGGCCGTTCTAGGCCTGGGAGGTCTCCTCCAGGCCTCCGAGGCCTAGACTGGACTTCTGGAAGCAGTGTGCATTCAGCCAGTTCTCTGAACTCAGCAAAATTTAGTTACCAGTTCTGCTGAACCGGTGCAAACCAGCTGAATCCCACCACTGGCTGTATCCCATTTATGATTCTTCGGAATTAAACTGAGCTGCTCTGGATCATTTCTCAGAAGTTGATAAAGTAGCAAAAAGTTATTGCATTGAGATTTACCAGATTGGGACACAGTATCTGTATGGTCACTGGCCAGTTCTTGAACTGTGATTGTCTTTTGGCAACCAACTATTCTTGGTGACCATTTCTTTAAGGCTTGTTTACAGTAATCAACATACCTGACTCTCTTTCTAGTTAAACAAGAAGTTAATCTGGATGAATCTAGCTTGATATCTGGAAGAAACCAAAGCTAAGCCAGCATCTAGGCGGAACAAGTTTCCCTTTCTATCATTCATTTCACTGCATATCCTAAGAAGTTCTGCAAATATGTGGATAGTTCATTGATTTTAAACAAAATGCTTAAAATCATATCTAGGTAGCAGAGCTCCAGTTCTTGAAGCTACGACTTAGAACAAAGAGCTTGTTATGATTAGATGGTGTTCTAAGGACTGCTAAGCAGAGATGCGGCATAACACCAACTAAAGTCTCAATTTATCTCATGATTCCTTCTACAGGAGCTAAAAGAAAGGTAGAACTGCCAGAAATTGTATAAGATAAGATAAGATAACATTTATTGTCAATTTTTTTTTACTGTGGGCACAACGGCATTAATAAAAAATGAAATTTAGTTGCCCACTCTCAAAGTGAAACACATACATGACACACACCTAAACATACTATGTACAACACATGTATAGACCCACACCCCTACATATACATAACAAATAAATATTAAACACTGTCCATCTTGAATATATAACGGAAGGAGGAAGCTTGAGAGTTCACAAGGTTAATGCTGTATGGAATGAAACTCTGGCTGAATCTGGATGTTCTGCTACGGATACCACAAAGCCTCCTCCCAGAGGTAACAAGGAAAACAGGTCGTGAAAGAGGATGTGTAGTGTCCCAAATAATCTTACGGACCCTGCTCAAGCAACGCTTCTGTGCTACGTCCTGGATAGGAGGGAGGGAGCTGCCAATGATCTTTTCGGCCATTCTCACCACTCTCTGCACCAGCTTCCTGTCTGAAGCAGTGATGCTTCCAAACCAGACTGTGATGCTGTATGACAGGATGCTCTCAATAGTCCCCCTGTAGAAAGTGGTCAGGACAGGGGAAGGAAGATGTGCTTTTCTCATGCGACGCAGAAAATGTATGTGCTTTTCTCATGTGATGCAGAAGATACCAGGGGCTGCCACAAAGAAAAGGGAGTAAACTATTTTCCAAGGCGCCTGAAGGCAGGACAAGAAGCAACGGATGGAAACTAATCAAGGAGAGAAGCAACCTAGAACTAAGGAGAAACTTCCTGACAGTGAGAACAATTAACCAGTGGAACAACCTGCCTCCAGAAGTGGTGAATGCCCCAACACTGGACGTTTTTAAGAAGAGACTGGACAGCCATTTGTCTGAAATGGTATAGGGTTTCCTGCCTGAGCAGGGGGTTGGACTAGATGACCTCCAAGGTCCCTTCCAACTTTATTATTATTATTATTATTATTATTATTATTATTATTATTATTATTATTATTATTATTATTATTATTATTATTATTATTATTATTATTATTATATCACGCCTTATACATAAAGGTTTGAAAACTTTATTTCTACCCAAAAGTGACCTCTTCAAGAAGGCCAGTTTCTCACTCCGAGAATACTGGCTTCCTGCCCGTAGTTTGCCAACGTATTACAATACTTATTCACACTGTGCTATGGCAATATCAGAACAAAGCTTCAAGCTCTGGGCTTAGGACTGACTTCCCACCTTGCACTAGTCTCTTTTCTGGATTCACAGGGAAGTTACATTGTTGAAAGAGGCATTAAGTCATTTCTGCCCATAGGAATAGCCTAACAATTTAATTTCTGCTTTTGTCACTGTGTATACTGCATGTCCAAGGGAAAAAATCTATAGCTCACAGACGAAATGTGTACTCTACAAAGTTCCAGTATTTGTCTCCCTGGTAGTGTTGAAGGAGACCTCTGATCAAATGTCTATAGTACAGCCCGTCCTTGACCTACAACGGTTCAAAGTTACGACGGCACTGAAAAAAGTGACTTATGACCCTTTTTCACACTTATGACCGTTGCAGCATCCCCATAATCATGCGATTTACATTGGGATGCTTGACAACTGATTCACGTTTATGACGGTTGCAGTGTCCCGGAGTCATATGTGTTCCCCTTTTGTGACCTTCTGACAAGCAAAGTGAGTGGGGGAAACCAGAGTCCCCTAACAACCATGTAACTAATTTAAGAACTGCGGCGATTTGCTTAACAAACGTGGTGAGAAAAGTTGTCAAATGGGGCAAAACTCGCTTAGCAACATAAAATTTGGGCTCGGTTGTGGTCGTATGTTGAGGACTACCTGTACTTCACTAGTCTTCTTCATGTGATTCTTTGTAAAGGGCGGGGGGAAGTCCAGTTTTGTTCCCTCTTTCTATTTGGCAGAATCTAGACAGCATACTAAAAAGCAGAGACATCACCCTGCCAACAAAAGTGCGTATAGTCAAGGCCATGGTTTTCCCAGTTGCAATGTATGGCTGTGAAAGCTGGACCATAAGAAAGGCTGAGCGCCAAAGAATTGAGGCCTTTGAACTATGGTGCTGGAGAAGACTCCTGCGAGTCCCCTGGACTGCAAGGCGATCAAACCAGTCAGTCCTAGAGGAGATCAACCCCGACTGCTCTTTAGAAGGCCAGATCCCGAAGTTGAAACTCAAGTACTTTGGCCACCTAATGAGAAGGAAGGACTCACTGGAGAAGAGCCTAATGCTGGGAAAGATGGAGGGCAATAGAAGAAGGGGACGACAGAGAATGAGGTGGCTGGATGGAATCACTGAAGCAGTAGGCGTGAGCTTAAATGGACTCCATTTAAGATGGTAGAGGACAGGAAGGCCTGGAGGAACGTTGTCCATGGGGTCGCGATGGGTCGGATACGACTTTGCAACTAACAACAACAGTGAGCCCTATTGATGCCTTTAGACCTCGAAATCTTGAGATACCCCCCTCCCCTTGTTCTTAAAAAAATACCCAAGACAAGCCCTGGACCCACCCACTTTTGTAGTGTAAGCCCCTTGGTGTGACACGCAAAGCCTGAAGCTCAAAGTAATTGTACACTTCTGTTGGCCCAAGCTCTTCAGCCAGCATCACTAATAGCTGGAGATAATGGGAGGGCATGACAGGATATGACTTTTTCCCGAGAGACAGACTATATTTCTCTCTACCATAAAGGGTGATGAGAAATCCCTTTATCCTTTTTGGGTTTTTTTTTAACAAGCCTTTTCATTGTCCTTTGTTCTTTCCTGCTTTCCCGCATGATTCTCACAAGGCTCTAGGAAACCGTCATTTGTACTCAGCTAGTACAGTAGTGGCCAAAATTGTGGAAACCTTTTGGGGAAAGTGTACATTTGAAGTTTGATGGCTAATAACACCACCTTTTTTTCGGAGTAGTACCATAAAATTATATATCAATGGAAAGATAATTTAATGAAGAATGTAAAGCAATAATGTTTATGAAGGATTTGCTATTAGAATAGCAGTTATAAAGAAGAAAAGTGAAACGCGTAGAAAAAACAAGATATACAAAAATTTTCACCATAGAAAAAAACGAGATATACAAAAATTATCACCATAGAAAAAACGAGATATACAAAAATTATCACCATGTCAGTTAATACTTAGTTGGGTAACCTTTAGCATGAATTACGGCCTTACAACGTCTTCCCATAGAGTGAACTAAGTCCTTTAGTTCTGCAGCTGTTATAATGTGAAACCAAGATTGAATGTTTGCTTCTATTAACTGGGTTTTATTGCTGCGTCGCTTCTGACTAACAAGTTTCTTTAGTCGGCTCCATAGATTTTCAATTGGGTTAAGGTCTGGGCTATTCCCAGGCCATTCCAGCAGTGGAATATGATTATCTTGAAACCACTTTTTGCACACAGCAGCAACATGACATGGAGCTGAATCCTGTTGAAATATAAATGCTTCATTGTCTTGGAAAAGATCATGTGCGGAAGGGTTCAGTTTGGGCTCCGGTATTTCATTAATGTATTTTTGGCCATTTATATTCCCATTAATCACACAAATTCTGCCCACACCTTTTCATGTCATACATCCCCAGATCATAACACTGACTGGGTGTTTCACGGTACATGTAATGCAATCAGGATACAAATCTTCTCCGATTCTTCTCCTTACATATTTTATGCCATCACTACCAAACAGGGAGATCTTGGTCTCATCACTCCAAATAACACTGTCCCATTGTTCCTCTGTCCAGGTAACATGGGTTTTAGCCCAGTTTAATCTTGTCAACCTTTGTTTGAGAGATAAAAGTGGCTTTTTTCGTGGAATTCTAGATTTTAGGCCAAATTCCTGCAGTCTGCGCCGAACAGTCCTTGCATTCAACTTCACATTGCATTGCGCCATTTCATCTTGTATACACCCAGATGATTTTCTTCTGTCACGTAGGCACAGTTTCTTAATTCTTCTTGTCATCACTTGCTGTTGTGCACCTTTTCCTGCCTTTAGCAGTGTGGTTTTGTAGTGACTGAGTTTCCTTATACCTCTTCAAAAACTTAGAAATGCCACCTTTGGTTAAGTTTCCACCACTTTTTCTTCTAATTTCTTTATAACTGCAGCCTTATGCACTTAATAATACTATTTTACATCGCTTTATGGGCAACCAGTCATCTCTTTGCACCATTATTTTAATTTTATTACGTTTTACAAGCTCACTAAATGAAAGAATCCCAAAAAACCCAACCAACTTGATAGCGATCACATAACACACTGACAAATGTCCTCTTCTTAGCTTCAATACAGGACATCAATAACTGAATCCTACTGTGATCTCATTGCCAAAACAAGATGACACCTGATTGACTCTCTAAACACTCACCCTCATTGGCTACAATCAGATGAAGGAAAGCTACCTGATATCAACGTAATCAAGTTTTGCTTCCTTTTTCTGATTATTTGGCTGTAACTTTTCATAGAATACAGTACAGATAATTGAACAACCTTTGTTGCATTACATTCTCGATTAAATTATCTTTCCATTGATATATAATTTTATGGTACTACTCCCCAAAAAAGTGGTGTTATTAGCCATCAAACCTCAAAAATACACTTTTCCCAAAAGGTTTCCACAATTTTGGCCACTACTGTATATGTCACGGTGGCTCCTTCACATCTCTAAATAGAAAAGAAGGATAATTTTTTTAAAATGCGGTAGAGGAAACGGAGCCATAATAAGAGACTGGATAGCATATCAGCTGTGCTGAACCAAACCAGTTTGCCAACACAAATAACAGCAATGAAATGGACATTCAACCATCTGTCAGCTGTTCAGCATATGGAGAATGAGTCATTGTCTATTTCAGATATTTTTAGAGTCTTCACCACCATGGCTACTGCGGGCATTACGAAGTTTTCTTCTGAGAAACTTTTCATTTCTTGAAAAATGATGCCTTGTCTCTTTGGATCCTACCTCACCCTTTTCCCCACATCACTAGATATCCATAAGTTGTCATGAGTTAACTCATAAAAACCTCATGTAGAAGTTTATAGCCAAAGCCAATTTATTTTGTCTAACTTCCTAGTTAGCTATGAGGAGAAATGTTTTTGAATTTTCTCTAGGCAGTTTGCCAACTGAAAGCTCCAATAAATCCACGATCAGCTCTCTTTAATGAGTCTGCCTCTTATATTCAGTAATATTTACCAATGTTTTAGAATCCAAAAGAGGGAATTAAATAATCCAGATATCACATATACATATGGGAGGAAAGAGCCACTAAATAAAATGGTGGTTATTCTCAAATACATTTCCAAAACAGAACCGTGATCTTGGACTTTTTTTAAAAATTTTTTTATCCCAACTACCCAATCAATAATTAAAATTAAACAAAAATAAAAAATAAAAACACGGAAGAAAAGAAAAAGGATACCTTTTTATTATTTTCCCAAATTCATGCTTTTAGAAGCTTTGCATAAAATGACTGTAATGGAAGCCAAATGAGGATATTTGTTTGAAAGCCTCCAGTTTTCAGTGATCTAGATGCTTAAATAGGAATATTTTCCTGGATCTGCAAAATAGCTGAGATCAGTTGGAATTGAAGGGTGCTTATATTTTTAAGGCTCCTAGCTTTTCTCCAGGGATGGGGGTGGGGGTGGGTAGCCAAGGGCCTCTATATGCCAAACAATTCTCTTTTGATGTAGCCAGTCACAAGAAACAATTGCCCAAGAATACAGGTGGTCTTCAACTTACAAGAATTCATTTAGTGACCATTCAAAGCCACACTAAAAAAGCTGACCGTTTTTCACACTCCTGGCTGTGGCAGCGTTCCCCCATGGTCACGTGATCCAAATTCAGACGCTTGGCAACTGATTCCTATTTATGACAGTTGCAGTGTCCCGAGGTCACGTGATCCCTTTTTGCGACCTTCAGACCAGCAAAATCAACGGGGAAGCTAGATTCACTTCACAACCGTGTTACCAGCTTAACAAATGCAGTGATTCACTTAACAACTGCGGCAAGAAAGGTCGTAAAATGGGGCAAATCTCACTTAACAAGTTTTTCGCTTGGCAACGTAGATTTCGGGTTTAACTGTGGTCGTAACGCGAGGACCACCTGTACTTGTTCAGGAAATGAATGTGAAAGTGATTGCTGTTCTCCTGGGTCAGGGATAGGCAACCTTGGCTCTTTTATGACTCGTGGACTTCAACTCCCAGAATTCCTGAGCCAGCCATGCTGAGGGGAAAGGGAGAGGTTTCCAAGCTGAGCCATGGTGGCTCAGGAATTCTGGGAGTTGAAGTCCACGAGTCATAAAAGAGCCAAGGTTGCCTACCCCTGTCCTGGGTCATTCAGAAGAATGAACAACACAATTACAAGCACAACCAGGCAGGCTTACCCCCTTGTCAAAAATATCATCAAATTAGAGTAAAATCCAGTCCCTAAAACTAAAGGCAGGGCACAACTGTTCCCAGCTGACGTGTCCCTGGCCTCCCTACATGATGTCAAGGTGTCCATCCAGCCAGGAAACATGTCGGATCATCCAAAATTAGAGATGCTTAATTTTTTGGCCGGGCGGGGGGGAGGAAATGGATGTACTAGTCAGGACTATGAACATGAATGGAATGTGTGGGGTTTTTTTGTATAAACAGAGGCACCGAATCAAGATCACACGAGGTAATATTACCGCTTTATAAAGCCCTAGTAAGACCACACCTGGAATACTGCAGCCAAGTTTGGTCACCACATCACAAAGAAGATGTTGAGAGTTTGGAAAAAGTTAACAGAGAAGAGCAACTAAGATGAAAAAGTTCAGAGAAGAGCAACTAAGATGATCAGGGGCCTGGAGACTAAAACATATGAAGAATGGCTGCGGGACTTGGGTTTGGCTAGTCTAAAGAAAAGAAGAAATAGGAGAGACATGATAGCAGTGTTCCAGTATCTGACGGGCTGCCACGAGGCAGAGGGACCAGGTTGTTCACCAAAGCACCAGAGGGAAGGACGAGAAACAATGGTTGGAAATTGATCAAAGAGAGAAACAACCTGGAATTGAGGAGAAACTTCCTGACAGCGAGGACAATCAACCAGTGGAACAGCTTGCCACCAGAAATCATGGACGCTCCATCACTGGAGATTTTTAAGAAGAGACTGGACAATCACCTGTCTGAGATTGTATAGGTTCTCCTGCTTGAGCAGGAGTCTGGACTAGAAGACCTCCAAGGTCCCTTCCAGCTCTATTCTATTCTATTCTATTCTATTCTATTCTATTCTATTCTATTCTATTCTATTCTATTCTATTCTATTCTATTCTATGCTATGCTATGCTATTCTATTCTATTCACTATTAAAGCGATTCCACCAACAGACACATTGGCCTACAACCAGCCGATGAACCCCTCAGAATCCAACTCAACCACACAGCCAACCAGAGACAGTACCGACCCTCCACCAACCCACGAACCCCCTCCTTCCACCAGCAGTTCAACTCCCAATGCCCTTGATCTGATGTAACCTCCCCATCACAAGACCCATCACACCCTCTCACTGATGACTCACATCTGGCCCATCACAAGACCCATCACAAGACCCTCACTTGACACACCCACACCTGAAGCCCTTATAAAGTCTAGTTTAACGAAGAGAAGGACGAGGGAGGACATGATAGCAGTGTTCCAATATCTCAGGGGCTGCCACAAAGAAGAGGGAGTCAAGCTATTCTCCAAAGTGCCTGAAGGCAGGACGAGAAGCAACGGGTGGAAACTAACTAAAGAGAGAAGCAACCTAGAACTAAGGAGAAACTTCCTGACAGTGAGAACAATTAACCAGTGGAACAACCTGCCTCCAGAAGCGATGAATGCGCCAACACTGGAAGTTTTTAAGAAGAAACTGGACAGCCATTTGTCCGAAATGGTATAGGGTTTCCTGCCTGAGCAAGGGGTTGGACTAGATGACCTCCAAGGTCCCTTCCAACTTTATCATCATCATCATCATCATCATCATCATCATCATCATCATTATCATCAACAGAACACTGACACTGACATCCCCTAAACCAGGGGTAGGCCACCTTGGCTCTTTTATGACTCGTGGACTTCAACTCCCAGAATTCCTGAGCCAGCATGGCTCAGCTTGGAAACCTCTCCCTTTCCCCTCAGCATGGCTGGCTCAGGAATTCTGGGAGTTGAAGTCCACGAGTCATAAAAGAGCCAAGGTTGCCTACCCCTGCCCTAAACTCTGCTGAAGACATTACGAAGCCTGGTAACGAAACATTTGGAAACCAACCCACAAGCTCGGAGAACGAACCTTCACCCTCGTCCTATGGATATTTGCCACAATTGCAAACTATTAAATCATTTTTGGACACACAGGCACAGAATCGTGGATAAAGATGCCAACCTGATATTCTCTCCTTTTTTCTGCAAAAGGGCCAGAAAGCACCATGCTCGGCCGTGCTTTGGGGAGGCTGCGTGCTTGTATGTGTGTTTGTTTATTTCATTTATTCTTATGGCATGCTGTGGTTAACTGATCAAATGTTTGTTCAGCTTGTACTTTCAATTTTGCAGGCATTTGCACACTCCTATGAAGGACTGAAACATGCTCCAAGGCAGGGGTAGTCAACCTTGGCTCTTTTATGACTCGTGGACTTCAACTCCCAGAATTCCTGAGCCAGCTAAGCTGGCTCAGGAATTCTGGGAGTTGAAGTCCACGAGTCATAAAAGAGCCAAGGTTGACTACCCCTGCTCCAAGGGAAGGAAGTTGAGAATGTGACTGACATACGGGCCAACCAATTAGCAACAGGCAGAGCCAGAAAAATGGACACCGGATGCATCTGGTTGGCTGGACAGAGCAGGTTTGGGTGAAAAGGAGGAAAGGAATTTTCTCCAGCAAAGGCGAAAAGGACTGAGTCCCCTGAACAATATACAGGTAGTCCTCGACTTATAACAGTTCATTTAGTGACCGTTCGAAGTTACAACGGCACTGATAAAAGTCTCTTATGACCATTTTTCACACTTAGGGCTTTTGCAGCAGGCTCACACGATCAAAATTCAGACGCTTGGCAACTGACTCATATTTATGACGGTTGCAGTGTCCCGGGGTCACGTGATCCCCTTTGGTGACCTCCTGACAAGCAAAGTCAATGGGGAAGCCAGGTTCACTTAACGCAGTGGTTCTCAACCTTTTTAATGCCGTGACCCCCAACCGGTCGTAAGTCGAGGACTAAACTGGTCGTAAGTCGAGGACTAAACCGGTCGTACGTCGAGGACTACCCAACTGGTCGTAAGTCGAGGACTTTCCCTGCCCGGGAGCGCCGCACATGCGTGGTTCCGCCCCCTGCGCCGGCCGAGGCGTAGCTGGCAAGTGGCAGAGACGGAGCAGGCCGACCACCAGCTGGCCCAGCTCAAGGGAGGTAAGGCACCCGCCGGAAAAGGGGGAAAAAAATGGCGGACAGCCTTGCTTGGCGACCCCCGTGAAATGGTCGATCGACCCCAAATGGGGTCGCGACCCATAGGTTGAGAACCGCTGACTTAACGCTAAATTCACATCTGCAGTGATTCACTTAACAACGGTGGTAAGAAAGGTTGCTCAACGGGGCAAAACTCACTTAACAAACGTCTCATTTAGCAACAGATACTTGGGGCTCAATTGCGGTGGTAAGCCGAGGACTGACTCATTTTCTGACTCCAGGCTTAATAAATCTAAAGCAGGGGGTCTTCGAACTTGGCCCTTTTATGAATCGTGGACTTCAACTCCCAGAATTCCTCAGCCAGCCATGCTGAGGGGAAAGAGAGAGGTTTCCAAACTGAGCCATGCTGGCTCAGGAATTCTGGGAGTTGAAGTCCACGAGTCATAAAAGGGCCAAATTTGAAGGGCCCCCCCCCGGATCTAAAGCATCAGAAGGTGCTATGAATATCCATTGAACGAAACGCGTGCCTTCGTGGCTATCAGGAATTTGGGAAAGATCTGAAAGCTTTGGTCTCTTCCTTGCCTTCTCTTTCCTTGTGAAGGCTTCAGGAATTAGAAACCCAGCATTTCATCAAATGGTTTTGTTTGTTTTCCTTGGGCTCAGCTGCTTCAACGTGGCATTCAGGCTGGCCCTGGATCAGCCCAGCAGAGGGAGACGATTTTCAGAAGGGATTTGAGTAAATAATCAGCAGAAACATCACAAGCACGTGCCGGGTGGGTGGGTGGGTGGTGCCGATGACTCCCGAGATCTGCAAAACAATTTCTGCGCTTGTATGCCAAATCTATGAACCGGCCCCATCTACAGTATTTTTCAAAAAGCACTTAAAGACAGCTTTCTATATTTTTTTTTATTAAATAAAACAAAGCATCCCTCTCTCTCTCTTTCTCTCTCAAACACACCAGATTGTTGTGCAGACAAATACAATAAAAAAAAGAAGTCCCAACTCTATCAGCAGTTATGATCTTTGGGAAATTTCCATCAGACTCAGAGGAAATATATTAACTTTTGGACTGTGCCAAAACAAAAACATGCGCGCGTACCCCAGATGAAAAATGATTCACTCCAGAAAGGGAAGTTTCATATTATTCAAAGTCCCACCTGCTCGCTATGCCCATCTGCAGCAGACTCCATTCCCAGTGGTCTGTTTTCTTTTTCCAGTGTATTCAACCTTCTGCGACTATTGAAAATACTCCACCCTTACTGAGCAGATCCGTTTTGGGAAGAGGCCACTTCCTTTTATATGCACATACAAGCATATATGTTTATACACCCATACATGAACACCTGCAAATATTAGACCGCAATAAGATGCCCCCTCCCCCCAGTTTTTCTTAGAAGCATCATTGTATTCCTTATTGTATTTACTGAATTTCCTCAGGCTGATAAAAAACAGGTGACCAGGTCTGAAAGTCAGCTTGGTG
This sequence comes from Protobothrops mucrosquamatus, assembly GCF_001527695.2. Taxonomy (NCBI): domain Eukaryota; kingdom Metazoa; phylum Chordata; class Lepidosauria; order Squamata; family Viperidae; genus Protobothrops; species Protobothrops mucrosquamatus. The sequence goes on from NW_015390079.1 coordinate 209,345, forward strand.
ACTTTGGGCCTATGACAAAGTTGTTGCAGCAAAAATATGAGGTAGCAGCATTATGTGATTTGTACAAAATACAGTCCTACTTCTCCTTCTTCCAACCCAACTGTTTATCTTATGCCTTTAAACAATATTTGTTGGCTGGAAACGGTGTTGCCAGACTCCTGGATTTTTTTTTTTGCTACCATAGACTAACATGGTTTTTCTCTTATACTGTATTATCTATAAATCAGGGGTTGTCCAAACTTGGTAACTTTAAGACACGTGGACATAGCTAGCTGGGGAATTCTGGGAGTTGAAGTCCACGGGTCTTACAGTTGCCAAGGTGGGACACCTCTGTTGTAACAAAGATGATTAGCGGACTGGAGGCTAAAGCATATAAGGAATGGTTGCTGGAATTGGGTATGTCTAGTTTAATGAAGAGAAGGACGAGAGGGGACATGATAGCAGTCTTCCAATATCTCAGGGGCTGCCACAAAGAAGAGGGAGTCAAGCTATTTTCCAAGGCACCTGAGGGCAGGACAAGAAGCAACAGGTGGAAACTAATCAAGGAGAGAAGCAATCTAGAACTAAAGAGAAACTTCCTGACAGTGAGAACAATTAACCAGTGGAACAACCTGCCTCCAGAAGCGGTGAATGCTCCAACACTGGAAGTTTTTAAGAAGAGATTGGACAGCCATTTGTCCGAAATGGTATAGGGCAGTGGTTCTCAACCTTTTTAATGGCGCGACCCCCAACCGGTCGTAAGTCGAGGACTAAACCGGTCGTAAGTCGAGGACTAAACCGGTCATAAGTCGAGGACTTTCCCTGCCCGGGAGCGCCGCACATGCGTGGTTCCGCCCCCTGCGCTGGTCGAGGCGTAGCTGGCAAGCGGCAGAGACGGAGCAGGCCGACCACTAGCTGGCCCAGCTCAAGGGAGGTAAGGCACCCGCCGGAAAAGGGGAAAAAAATGGCGGACAGCCTTGCTTGGCGACCCCCGTGAAATGGTCGATCGACCCCAAATGGGTTGCGACCCATAGGTTGAGAACTGCTGGTACAGGGTTTCCTGCCTGAGCAGGGGGTTGGACTAAATGACCTTCAAGGTCCCTTCCAACTTTACTATTACTATTATTATTAATGGTTTAAGCAAAGGGAGGGGAGGTTTAATCACTTTCTGATCTCAACCTTTGAAACTGCCGTGCAAGAAAAATGGGTAACTCTTGCTAGTGTTGAAGGAAAAGTCTTCGTCATGGTTCAGTCCAAGCCGGGAATAAACAACATGGCGACTGCTTTAGAAAGAATGTTGCAGTTTATTAAAGAGGAGAGCCAGACAGAAAGATGGTTCGGGAAGAAAAGAGAGAGAGCACATGTAGGGAGTGGGGTTTTATACCCTCTGGAGCCTTTTGTTTGGAGTTGTTTCCTGTTCCTGTTTGAAGCTTTGTATTTCCTGTGTCATGTATTCTGACCTGAGTCTGGGTGTGCCCTTTGACATCTGTGGGTTAATCTTATTATGTCCTGTCTTAGAGTTTGGGTGGGGTATGTAGATTTTAGGTATCTTTGTCTTCTTAATCTTCTAGCTGGGGGCCTCCAGCCTTCCTGGATTATTTATATCTGCATTTGTACAGGGCTGGTTTCTGCTCGGGGGAGGGAGACTCGGGGCTTTTAAGAAAATTGGGCATGCTTCTCTGCCTCTTTAAGATCCTTTGAGGAAATATATTTTTGTGCCCTTTTAATATTTCCTTCTCGGGGGGGGGGCTGACTTCCCACACTGGGAAGTAGAATAAATCAGTGATGGCAAACCTTTTAGAGACTGAGTGCCCAAACTGCAACTCAAAACCCACTTATGCATCGTCGGGTGCCAGGTGGGTGTGGCCCATTGGCTGGGTGTGGCCCATTGGCTAGGCGTGGCTGCGATGGTAATGGCAGACTGGGTGGGACTAAAAAGTTCAATCAATCAATTCCAACTTTGCAAGATCTTTTTTTTTTAGCGAGAAGTTGAAATTGACTGATTAATTGAACCTTTTTTTTTTTTGCACATGGCGGCGGAGGCCTAAAGCGAAAAGGTTTTATAAAACCCAGCTGAAGGCCTAGGACTGGGGTGACGGCACGCGTGCCCATAGAGAGGGCTCTGAGTGCCGCCTCTGGCACCCGTGCCATTGGTTCGCCACCACTGGAATAAATGAAGTTCTCGACTTAGGATCACAACTGAACTCAAAATTGATGATGTTAAATGAAACATTTATTAAGTGAGTTTTGCCCCACTTTATGACTTTTCTTGCCACATTTGTTAAGTGAATCATTGCAGTTACTAAGTTAGTAACACGGTTGTTATGTGAATGTGGCTTCCCCGTTGACTTTGCTTGTCAGAAGTTTGAAAAGGGGGGATCACAGGATCACGGGACATGGCAAGTGTCATAAATATGAACCCGTTGCCAAGCGCCTGAATTTTGATCACATGACCATGGGGAGGCTGCAACGGTCGTAAATGCGAAAAACGGTCATAAGTCACATTTTTCAGTGCTGTTGTAACTTTGAATGGGCACTAAATGAACCGTTGTAAGTCTAGGACGACCTGTAGAATAGTTTGAATGCTTGGAAAAAAGAGCACGAAAACTAGTGCAAAAAAGGCGAGGAGTTAAATTTTGCCTGGCTGGGTTTTTTTGACTGTTTAAGCTAATTTCTCAAGGTTAGATCTATTTCAAGGACTTTGGCTGCACCCAACAAACCATTGGCTTGTATCCATGTGCTGTAAATCCAGAAGCCTCAACATTTCCCATGCCCACCCCGGCCAGCACTGCAAAATATGCTTTTAAATTGTCATAGTTAATGGAAAGATAGAAAAATGTCAAATCCAGGTGGACAATCCTATGAACTATTTTAGTTATTGGACAGAAATTGGCACTCAGTTGATTTTTTTTATTCTAGCTCAAGTCATTTTTGAGCACGGACGTCTTCTGCTAAAGCGTCAACCATCAGACAAAGAGTCTAGCCACGTTAAATACCACTGATTGGGCCAATCTGGCAAGCGACTGATGGAAATGTAAGAAGATTCACTACACGGTAAGGGGAAAGCACTTTTAAAAAAATGTTTGGAAGTATATTCCTTTGCGTCTCTATTCAGAAACCAGCTACACTAAATTTAATGGAAGTTTCTCCCAAAGATGGTATCAACCCACAGGTACTTATCAGCTCCCTTAGCAACAAGCCAACCTTGTATCTATCCAAATTCAGTGGATTTATATGAACTTTTTATTAAAGGCTTCTATGCCTTCATCTTTGGCTAGGATAGTGGGAAATGGTATATTAGTTTTACGTTCCCTAATGCATCCACTCTTTTATTTGAAATGGACTTATTGCCAACGTGCACACAATGCCGGATAAATTTGCTTTGACTCAACTTTCTAAACCAGTTGATAGCTTCACATTATTGCTCAACCATCCTGTGGTTTCATATCATCTGAGAGGCAGTACCGTCATTTTTCAAACATAACACTGGTCTTTCTCTATTACCATAGGGGTGCCTGTATTCTGGGTTAACTAAAGTCTGATTTCAGAAGGAAAGAAGAATGGGCTTATTGAGTTCATTTTCACTGCGAGGTAGTGAGTTTTGGTGCAAGAGAATGGAATGGAATGGAATGGAATGGAATAGAATAGAATAGAATAGAATAGAATAGAATAGAATAGAATAGAATAGAATAGAATAACAGAGTTGGAAGGGACTTTGGAGGTCTTCTAGTCCAACCCCCTGCTCAGGCAGGAAACCCTATACCATTTCAGACAAATGGCTGTGCAATCTCTTCTTTTTTGGAGCATTCACCGCTTCTGGAGGCAGGTTGTTCCACTGATTAATCGTTCTAACTGTCAGGAAATTTCTCCTTAGTTCTAGGTTGCTTCTCTCCTTGGTCAGTTTCCATCCGTTGCTTCTTGTCCTGCCTTCAGGCGCTTTGGAGGATAGCTTGACTCCCTCTTCTTTGGGGCAACCCCTGAGATACTGGAAGACTGCTATCATATCACCCCTCGTCCTTCTCTTCGTTAAACTAGACATACCCAATTCCAGCAACTACTTCCAACCAATTCCAGGAGGAATTGTTACATTCCGATGACTCTCCACCTGGCCAAATTGCTCAGATTGAGGATGAGCAGAGAAATATCTCAAATTAACAAAAAAGAAGTCCAATTGCCGTGATTCAATTTTCAGACAACTCTATTTGGATGACTGAGAATCTTCTCAAAAGAATAAAAAAATCCAGGAATTAGAAGATGAGCCAAAGGTTGCTGCAGATACAGTTCGCAGTTGTACTATTAAGTAGGGCTTATAAAGCAATTAGGTAGCAGTATGTTTAGTCTGACATCAGCACAGCACCTCTCGCTAACGACCATTAACGAAGTATGAAATTATTCTAGGGGAGCATGGAAATTAGAGCTGCTTTAAAGAGTCCATTAATGCCACTGTTAAAGCAGCTGCACCTTTTTTCTGCTCAAGGCTCACACTGAAAAATGACAGGCCGCTTCAATTCATGAACATCAGAGACGTTTTGTGCGAATTGTTTTTAAGGTATTTATATGTATGAATGTAGCGGTCCAGAGGAAAGTATAAAAGAATTGGACAGAAAAATATAATCCCAGTTCAAATAAAAATTTGGGGTCATGCAAGTTAACAACTTTTCCTCCCCGTTTTTTTTATTCTTTTTAAGAATAATCCTACTTTTTATAATAATAATGATGATAAAGTTGGAAGGGACCTTGGAGGTCATCTAGTCCAACGCCCTGCTCAGGCAGGAAACCTATACCATTTCGGACAAATGGCTGTCCAGTTTTTTCTTAAAAACTTCCAGTGTTGGCACATTCACCGCTTCTGGAGGCAGGTTGTTCCACTGGTTAATTGTTCTAACTGTCAGGAAGTTTCTCCTTAGTTCTAGGTTGCTTCTCTCATCATTATTCTTATAATGGCATTCTTGTAGAACTACTAAGACCGTGGAACATATATCAACCACTGATTTGCTTTTTTGTAGCTTAGAGAATCATACGAACACAAAGCATTATGGCTCACAAACTATGGTTTATGACAAGATATTATACAAATGTCGCCAATTTGGGCTGATTTAGTCATGGTTAAACCAGCCATGGTTATAGAAATAAGATTGGGGTGTTTGAATATTTCATATATTTTAACATCCTCTCCATAATCCTTACAGCAAGGGAGGCAGAATCAGATTTATCTGATCTTCACAGAATGCTACATTCGTGATAGGTGACTTATGAATTAAATAGAGAGGCTGTAGTCAGATGTGTTTGACATAACAGCAAAATTGTTAAGGGCTGCTCAGCTTCAAAATGAAAATGCTTTACGTTTTCATACCTTTTCAAATCTCATAGTACCACTAGTCTGTGGTTTTTCTTCATCTAACCCGCAGAGGCCTTTACAATGTGCCAAATTGGTTCGAATTAGAATAGAATAGAATAGAATAGAATAGAATAGAATAGAATAGAATAGAATAGAGCTGGAAGGGACCTTGGAGGTCTTCTAGTCCAGCCCCCTGCTCAAGCAGGAGAACCTATACCATTTCAGACAAGTGATTGTCCAGTCTCTTCTTAAAAAACCTCCAGTTTCTGAAGGCAAGCTGTTCCACTGGTTAATTGTCCTCACTGTCAGGAAGTTTCTCCTTAATTCCAGGTTGCTTCTCTCTTTGGTCAATTTCCAACCATTGTTTCTTGTCCTGCCCTCTGGTGCTTTGGAGAATAATTTGACCCCCTCTTCTTTGTGGCAGCCCCTCAAATACTGGAATACTGCTATCATGTCTCCCTTATTTCTTCTTTTCTTTAGACTAGCCAAACCCAAGCCCTGCAGCCGTTCTTCGTATGTTTTAGTCTCCAGGCCTTTGATCATTTTAGTTGCTCTTCTCTGAACTTTTTCCAAAGTCTCAACATCTTTTTTGCTGTATGGTGACCAAAATTGGTTGCAGTATTCCAGGTGTGGTCTCACTAGGGTTTTATAAAGCGGTACTACTACTACTAATAATAATAATGATAAAGTTGGAAGGGACCTTGGAGGTCATCTAGTCCAACCTCCTGCTCAGGCAGGAAACCCTATACCATTTCGGACAAATAGCTGTCCAGTTTCTTCTTAAAAAATTCCAGTGTTGGCGCATTCACCGCTTCTGGAGGCAGGTTGTTCCACTGGTTATTTTTTCTAACTGTCAGGAAGTTTCTCCTTAGTTCTAGGTTGCTTCTCTCTTTGGTTAGTTTCCACCCATTGCTTCTTGTCCTGCCTTCAGGCGCTTTGGAAAATAGCTTGACTCCCTCTTCTTTGTGGCAGCCCCTGAGATATTGGAAGACTGCTATCATGTCCCCCCTCGTCCTTCTCTTCACTAAACTAGACATACCCAATTCCAGCAACCGTTCCTTATATGTTTTAGCCTCCAGTCCCCTAATCATCTTTGTTGCTCTTCTCTGTACTCTTTATGCCTCTGTTTGTACAACCCAGGATTGTATTAGCTTTTTTGGCTGCTGCTGCACACTGCTGGCTCATGGTTAAGTGATTATCCACTAGGACTCCAAGGTCCCTCTCACAGTTACTGTTTTTAAGCCAGGTCTCGCCCAATCTGTACTTCTTTATCCATTCTGCTGGTGCAATGATTCACTTGCCTACAAGCTGTTATTGCTATAGCTGGAACTTTATTCTGTTTTCAGTACTTTTTAAGCCATAGTGCCTCTATAAAGAAATGTTTTCCTCTCCTTGATGAAATTTGTAACGGTCTGAGATAGCCCCTCCCCTTTATCAAAAACCGATTTATCTTAAATGAATGAATGAAAAAGAATGAGAGAGAGCACAGCTATCTTATAAAAAAAGATTTAATTTCTTTCCGGTCAATGTACGTTTTAAGAATTTCAATAGATAAAAGACGTTTAAAGTTGATTATGCCTCTGCCCTTTAAGCAATTATACAGTCAAAGAACTAGTAATTTTTTTTATTTTACCAAATCCTCAACTGAGCTGTTGATAGAAGTCTGTGCAAAATAATTGAACAACTCAGTTTTAAAAAGCTAGGAATCTTTGCTTAAAAGGGATGTATGTTTTAAACAAAAAAATATTGTGTTATGTTGGCTGCCTAGAGTTGCTGTTGCTGTTCTGAAATTGGCACCTTGAACTGCCAAGTCGCCAACCATATTACATGCTAGCAAGCTGTGCAAATGATGCCAAGGGGATCAGCTTTACTGAGCGGTGTGGTCTGTGCAACCAGAAAATTAAGTGAATTATATAATGCATGATTTAAAAAATTTAATAAATAAATGGGGGTGGGGGGGTGGGGGTGTTTGAGATTTTTATTGCACAAGTACGGTGGAATGTGCATGATTTAAATAACCATGTTGCATTAATCTTTGCAATTTGGGCCTTTTCATGCTTATCAAGCAATAAATCATTTAATAGATTTTTAAATCCAAACTACCCAGTACTGGAAAAATCTCTTTTATGTATTTTTACTTTGTAGGCTTTTTTAAATGTAAGAATAGAAAACTTCTCCAAATGACTAGAAGCACAAATCCCACATTTCCTGTAAATGTGGCTTACGGATTAAAATTGTGACTAGCTTCCTACCACACATTGTAAACCATAACAGTTCCAGCATGAGTCCAAAAGCTTGGAAACATAAACCTCTGGTCCTGGTGACCGATCCAAATTTGATTTTGCATCATTATCCTGGGACACGTACATTTGCCTTCCTACAACAGCTCTGTTCTCCTGACATGCTAAAAGTAAAACCAAGCAAAGCACATTGTGGTTTAGTAATGTTGAAGGAAAAGTCTTCATCATGGTTTAGTCCAAGCCGGGAATAAACAACATGGCGACTGCTTTAGGAAGAAGGTTGCAGTTTATTGAAGAGGAGAGCCAGACAGAAAGATGGCTCTGGAAGAAAAGAGAGAGAGAGCACATGTAGGGAGTGGGTTTTTATACCTTCTTGAGCCTTTTGTTTGGAGTTGTTCCTGTGGCATGAACTTTGACCTGAGTCTGAGTGTGATGGTGGTGGGTTAATGCCATTATGTCCCAAGGGTCATATCCTGCTTCCCTGGGGCTGTGGCTTATGACTCTTAGATTTTTGGTGTTGATTCTAGGGATGTTTCTTCTAATCCCAGTTTCCTAACTCCAGTCTTTCTGACAAGATTATCACATCAGGGGTGGTGGGTGGTGGGTTTCTGCCTTTAAATCCTTTAGAGAAATATATTCTGCCTTTTAAATATTTCCAAAAATATTTCTTTCTCTGGGGGGGGGGCTGACTTCCTACAGTAAGTTATATGAGAGTATCCAGTAAATATCTCCATCTTAAGAAGGAGTATGCTGGAGATCCCACTGGTCAAGGAGTTTTAGCTCAGGGGTCTTCAAACTTGGCCCTTTTATGACTTGTGGACTTCCAACTCCCAGAATTCCTCAGCCAGCGTGCCTGGCTGAGGAATTCTGGGAGTTGAAGTCCACAAGTCATAAAAGGGCCAAGTTTGAAGACCCCTGTTTTAGCTGGTGGGGTCCAGGCAAAGAGCCTTTTCTGCTACAGCTCCTGCCCCTTGGAACATCTTGTCCCCAGAAGTGAGTTCTCCAGCATTTTAACACCCAGAGTTATCCTGTAGTAAGATGGGCGGCCATTAAAATTTATAATTATATAATAAAAAACTTTTCAGAAGGGCATTAAAACCTGTCTCTGCCTGTTGGCTTGTGGTCTTGGTGGGGGTATTCTGTGATGGAAGGTGGCTCATGGACTAATAGAGAAAAGATCACACCATACCGTTCTTCGTTTTCTATTTTGTTACCCAAACCTGTTCATTTTAATGTCTTTATATTTATGATTTTATTGTAAGCTGCCCAGAGTAACTTTGGGAAATAGGCAGAGAAGATGAGATGGTGAAATTTAATAAACAAATGAACAATTTCAGTCTTTATGCTTCAGAGTCTATGGCCCCACACATATTCTTAACCTAGAGAATCTTCAAAAAACTATGTACAGGTTAGGCCTAAATCGTTCTTTTCAGCGAATGTGTGATTTCTGCAGAGGTCTTAATACTTTTTGAACCAACGCTCCTGTGAAATGTGAAATACTTCCAGAGTGGAAGAAAAACCTGAAGTCCTGCAGATGTTGCTGTTATTTTTGCTGTGGGAGACTTCCCACCTTCTCAGCTGTATGGATTGGAATCCCATCCGAAGTCCCTGATCTTCGCTACCTATTTCTGCATCTGGAAGGAATAATTTGCAGGTGATGGGTCAATAGTTTGCAGGTGATGGGTCATACATCAGTGGGTCAAATTAGGTCAAATTAGGTTTAATTGTGTGTTTTGTTTTGTTTTTTTGCAGAGTTAATGCATGATTTGGGATAAAGGAGCCAGACCGTATATTTCTTAAAATTGATTTTCAACTAGCATATCCTGAAAATATAAACAATCAGGAATATTTCCCTTCATTAAAAAAATATATCAAGCTCTAATTCTTCCTAACTGGAACCTTTCCATATCTGGCCTACATCCCCTACATTTATAGACTTCGGACATGTATTTTACTTGTATAAAGCAAGGTACAGAAAAGCTGAGGAAGTTTGGAATATATTTTAAACACTAGTCTTTCTGTTTACTTCCCACCTGCTGCTGTGAACTAGGAGTAAATGAAACACACGATTCAGCACACCGACTTCCTCTCCGTTCCCAAAGCCTGTGGTTGCTAGAAAAGCTCTTTTCCAGGAGATTAAATAACTAGCTGACCCCAACTGATGTTGTTTTTATTACTTCGTGCAACGCAAAGGACTAATATCCCAACATTTTGGAGCCCTTCGGTTCTAGGACTACATAATCTTTCGTGCTGGATGGGGTTCGCCTGCCCCAAACGGACCCCGGTGTGCAATCTGGAGGTCTTGCTGGACTCCTGGCTCCTGCTTGAGGGGCGGGTGGCAGTTACGGCTGGGGGGAGGTGGAAACTCTAGCCCAACTTTGTATTGTGTGCTAGTTGTGCCCATTCCTGGATCAAGGTGCCTTCCTCATCATCACTCATACGTGGGTCACCTCCCGAAGAGCCAAAACCCCCAAAAAACAACCCCTCCAAAAAAAATCTACTGGATCTGGTGGAACAGACAGATGAAATTGGGACACATCAGCACGCTGAATTGGACCTGGAAACAAACCGGTAACCAATGCAGAAGCACAGATGTGAAATCCATTTTGCCACGTCTAACGGCTCATGCCACTATACAGATAGTCCTTGACTTACAACAGTTCATTTAATGACCCATTCAAAGTTACAATGGCACTGAAAAAGGTGATTTACGACCATTTTTCATATAACCGTTGCAGCTTCCCCATGGTCATGTAATCACTTGGCAACTGACTCATATTTATGACGGGTTGTAGTGTCCTGGGATCACGTGATCCCCTTTTGCCACCTTCTGACGAGCCAAGTCAATGGGGAAACCAGATTCACTTAAGAACCCGGTTCCTAACTTAACAACTGCAGGGATTCACTTAACCACAGTGGCAAAAAAAGTCGTAAAATGGGGCAACGCTTACTTCCCAAATGTCTCCCTTAGCCACCGAAATGTGGGACTCAATCGTAGTTGTAAATTGAGGACTACCTGTACTGCAATGCACTCTACATGGAGGTATCCCCAAAGTAGATCCGGAAACGCCGGCTAGTGCAAAATATAGGTAGTTCTCAACCTATGACCCAGCCCCAAATTTATGTTGCTAAATGAGATGTTTGTTCAGTCAATTTTGCCTCATTTTACGTTTTGTTTTCTTGCCACCGTTGTTAAGCCAACCACTGCAGTCGTTAAGTTAATAACATGGTTGTTAAGTGAATCTGGCTTCCCCGTTGACTTGGCTTGTCAGAAGGGGACTGTGTGACCCCAGGACACAGCACCCGTTACAGCTAGGAGTCAGTTGCCAAGCATCTGAACTTTGATCACGTGACCCTGGGGATGCTGTAATGGTCGTAAGTGTGAAAAACGGTCATAAGTCACCTTTTTCAGTGCCGTTGTAACTTTGAATGGTCACTAAATGAACTATTGTAAGTTGAGGCCTACCTGTATAGCGGCATGAGCCGTTAGGCATGGCAAACTGCATGTCACACCTGTGCTTCTGCCTTGGTTACCGGTTTGTTTCCAGGTCCAATTCAACGTCCCTTTAAAGGGACCGGGATATTTCAGATTTGTTCCCAGTTTCAGCTCTCTGTTCCACCAGATCCAGTAGATTTTTTTTGGGGGGGGGGCATTTCTTATCCTGGGGTTTTGGCTCTCCTTTTATATTTTTTAATGGTTTTACAGGTCTTTTCGTAGTTGTTATATAATGGTTTCCAGTCATTGGACCGAGTCGTGCCTCTGCGGCCTCTGACCCGACGTGGATCTCGACCATCCCCTTGGTTTACCGAGGGGCTGAGAGAGATGAAACGTCGGAAAAGACGCCTAGAGAGCAGTTGGAGGGCCAGCCGAACCGAATCCGATCGAGCACAGGTAAGGATACATCTTAGATCCTACCTTGTGGCGATGAGGAAGGCTAG
>NW_015390079.1:222336-227102 GCF_001527695.2 Protobothrops mucrosquamatus
ACTGACCTAGGGTGAATTTTAAATAGGGAATAATTTTTAAAAATTTTCAAAGATTTTAAATATGACACAGCTATTAATATATTTGCTTTTTAATTGGTTTTATAGGGGAAATGTTTTTTGTTTTGTTTTTTAACATGCTGTGAGCCGCCCTGAGTCCCTCTGGGGAGAAGGGCGGCATAGAAGTTTAATTAATAAATAATAATAAATAAATAAATTTCATTTTATCTATTTTATCAGTTTGTTGGATTGTCGTTCGTCAACCAGAGTCACCTCCTGAGAGGTGGTGGTGGGAGTGGGGGGGGGCTATAAATTTGATAATCAATAAATATACAGATGGATTTAGAGCTCTAGTTGTACCTGCAGGCGTGAACAGATTGGAAGGGTGCATAGCTGAATGTGTGTCCCAGTTCAGTCTGTGTGAACAGTTCCTGGTCCAGCATGGATCTTCATGTGCAGATGGCTGCTTCGGAGCGCCAGTTCTTTCTTTCATTGCCTTTTATTTTTCAGCTGCTATTGCTACTTTCTGCCTGCGTGTAGATCAAACAGATCTACATTCTCTTAATTAAAGCAAAGGAAGAGACTGGGCTTCTCTCCTCATTCTAGCTGAAGAGATTTTCAAGATTATCCGCTTGGCATAAGTATTGGAATAAACAGCAATTCTTCAAAGCATTAAGTTAGATTGAGCTAAATAACTCATGTGGAATTCTTTCTTGTAAACATTCCGTTACCTGACTAGGTAACAGCATCAGTGCACAGATATAATACTAATACTAATACTACTAATACTACTAATACTACTAATACTAATACTACTACTACTACTACTACTACTACTACTACTACTAATAATAATAATAATAATAATAATAATAATAATAATAATAATAAAGTTGGAAGGGACCTTGGAGGTCATCTAATCCAACCTCCTGCTCAGGTAGGCAACCCTATACCATTTCAGACAAATGGCTGTCCAGTCTCTTCTTAAAAACTTCCAGTGTTGGAGCATTCACCGCTTCTGGAGGCAGGTTGTTCCACTGGTTAATTGTTCTAACTGTCAAGAAGTTTCTCCTTAGTTCTAGGTTGCTTCTCTCCTTGGTTGGTTTCCATCCGTTGCTTCTTGTCCTGCCTTCAGGCGCCTTGGAGAATAGCTTGACTCCCTCTTCTTTGTGGCAGCCCCTGAGAGATTGGAACACTGCTATCATGTCCCCCCTCGTCCTTCTCTTCGTTAAACTAGACCAGTGGTGGCGATCCTATGGCATGGGTGCCAGAGGCGGCACTCAGAGCCCTCTCTGTGGGCACGCGCGCCATTGCCCCAGTCCTAGGCCTTCAGCTGGGTTTTATAAAACCTTTTCGCTTTAGGTCTCCGCCGCCGTGTGCAAAAAAAAAAAAAAGGTTCAATCAATCAGTCAATTTCAACTTCTCGCAGGGAAAAAAAAGATCTTGCAAAGTTGGAATTGATTGATTGAACTTTTTAGTCTGCTGTTACCACGGCAGCCACACCCAGCCAATGGGCCACACCCACCCAATGGGCCACACCCACCCAGCACCCGATGATGCATAAGTGGGTTTTGGGTTGCAGTTTGGGCACTCAGTCTCTAAAAGGTTCGCCATCACTGGACTAGACATACCCAATTCCAGCAGCCTTTCCTTATATGATCATATTACCTAGTCAGGTAATGAAACGTCTGCAGGCAAACAATCAAGCTTAGAGAGCACCAAGGAGCCCACAGTTCAATCTGCGCTATGTACAGTATATTCTCTTCTATTAAAGATGCTATACATTACCTCCATCAACCGAGAATTTTACAGCCACATTTTCGAGTACACTAGTACAAGTTATGCTTCTGGAAGCACCTAGGTATGATCCAGTGGTGGGATTCAGCCAGTTCGCACCACTTCAGCAGAGCCAGTAGCTAATTTTTTGTTGCCCAGGCCCAGAAAGGACTTCCAGAAGCGGCATCCACACAGAGAACCGGTTGTTCACATATTTGAATCCCACCACTGGTTTGATCTCTCTATCCTAAAACAAAGCAAAGCAAAGCAAAACAAAACAAAACAAAAAGGACTTTTATGCACACATTTTTGGGAATAAGTCCCATTGTTTTCAGCAGAGATTTTTTTTTCTGAGTGAACATGCATAGGATGGCTCTGCAAATAAATGCAAAGTATCCAGAATATTCAGTTACAAGCTGTTGTACAGATAGTCCTTGACTTACAACAGTTCATTTAATGACAGTTCAAAGTTACTACAGCACTGAAAAAAAGTGACTTAAGACTGTTTTTCACATGACCGTTGCAGCATCCCCACGATCATGGGATCAAAATTCGGACATATGTCAACTGGTTCATATTTATGACGGTTGCAGTGTCCCGGGGTCACGTGATCAGCTTTTGCGACCATCCAACCAGTAAAATCAATGAGGAATCCAGATCCACTTAACAACCGTGTTACTAACGTAACAACTGCAGTGATTCACTCAACAACTGTGGCGAGAAAGGTCGTAAAACGAGGGAAAATTCACTTAACATTTATGTTTCATTTAGCAACAGAAATTTTGGGGTCCGTTGCAATACCTGTATTGCAGTTTATCATATGGACAAATATGCTCCACCGGTAGGTGAAATTTGGATGGAAGCTGTGGCCACGTTCTGTCCTCATGGAAGTAAATGATCAATCAAAGTCTCCCGTCAAGTTTCGAAGCGCACGGTTTTGCTGGTGCGACAAATATTGCTTCTCAGCTTGCCAACGAACTTGTGGAGGAGGAGAAAGGTTTGGAATGCAGACTTCAAAGATTAAGAAGCCAGACCGTGAGACTCAAGGACGTTACACCAGGTGTTTGGCCAGACCTTGAGATGCTTTCTCATAACGATATTTTTCTATTTGATTGGGCAACCCAGACGGAGGAAGGAGAATTCAATGCTTTTACTAATATGGGTTTGGGAGGCGTCTTGCCAGAGCCGGTTTTCCTTTCATTAGTGCCAAAGTGATGTACTCAATAAAGTTTTACATTAAGAGATCGGAATGTCTCAAAGGTGTTTGCTTGGTTGGGTCCATCAGTTGGAACCTTGACACTTCTATCTACACAGAAACCATTCGAGAACCACAAAACTCCTAAAGCCTCATTTTAGAATCATTCTGCCAAACGCACAAGAGCATTTTCCTAAGCAGATGTTGGAATCGTTATCAATATTTAAAAGAGGAGCCTGTTTGTAGCAACAAAGGGACATAAATATTTTGTTTTACTTTCCATTCAGACGCGACAGCCTGAGCTCAGGGCCAATCATTACAGCTACTAAACAGTCAAGCATGAAATTCTAATGATGGCCACAGGCTATTTCTACTGCATTGAAGGTTTTTTTTCCCCCCTCCTTGCTTTCATGAATGTGTTGCTGGTGTCTTTTAAAAGAAGAATCTCTCTCAAGAGAAAATAGGCCACTTTTGATTTGTGTCACAAGTTCCAACTGAAAGCCTCCCTATCTCTTTCAAGGGCCTTTCCTGGGGCGTTGGTATCAGTTGTGGCGAAGACTGCAGAGCATAAATCAACCCAAAGATTAAAGAAGAAAATAAACACTGTGATGTGACGAATTCGGTGTCCGCAATGCATACAATTCTACTCAGACTTCCTGTAAGATTGTTAATAATCAAAACGTGATTATTAACTATAATAACCAGTATCAGCAAAGACTGTGCTCAAACATCCGGCTGTTCTTCTGCTCTTAGAAATATCAGTGAGCAAGTGTATTCCAAGGAGTTCAAGATTACGGAACGTGAACAGCAAGGAACCGAAGACAAAAAACAGAATGTGGACGTTTTTGAAAAACACACAACATTTCTAGTGTAGACTATGACGGGAAGGCAAAAAAATGAGGGAAGAAAGTTGATTCTCCCTTTAAACGTAGCATAGCTCCAAGAGCCATGGGATCACCCCTAAAATACGGCAATTAAGTTTTAAATATGTTCATTGAGGAAATATATCTGCTGCTTGTTCCTTTAATAACCGTACAGCTTTAATCATTACAGCAGCCAAAATTAAACCTAAATTATTGCTGCCAATTTTATGGAAATATGTATCCTCTTGTTTTTCCTTCTATCTTTTTCATTCATTCATTCATTCATTCATTCATTCATTCATTCATTCATTCATTCATTCATTTCCAGCTTTTATTATTTTTATAAATAACTCAAGGCAGCAAACAGCCAACTCCTATTTTCCTCACTACAATGGACAGCCATTTGTCCAAAATGGTATAGGGTTTCCTGCCTGAGCAGGGGGTTGGACTAGATGACCCCCAAGATCCCTGCCAACTTTATTATTATTATTATTATTATTATTATTATTATTATTATTATTATTATTATTATTATTATTATTATTATTATTATTATTATTATGGATCATCACACAGTCAGCCAGATGTTCAGACTGGATTTGGCATTTTGTCTACCTATCGGGTCCTTACCCAGGACCTGGGATAGGCAGATGTGGATGTTTGATGGTATTACAGATATCGTCGCAGGATGGAAGCAGTTCCTAGTAAGGCTGCCTTTTGCAATTGACTAATGGCTAATTTGTCAATGCCAATGGTGTTCAAGTGGTGCTCCAGTTGTTTTGGGATTGCACCCAAGGCGCCTATTACTATTGGTACTACCCTTGCTTGCTTTTGCCACAGTCTTTCTATTTCTATTTGTAGGTCTTTGTATTTTGTTATCTTCTCCAGTTCTTTCTCGTCTATTCTGCTGTCTCCAGGCACTGCCACGTCCACTA
>NW_015390079.1:228241-229290 GCF_001527695.2 Protobothrops mucrosquamatus
GACGGTTGGTCACCTTACTTTAAACAATCCATGTGTTTCAGGACCTCCTGCCACGAATAGTAATTGTTTCTTTTTAATACCTGACAATGTTTGAACTAGAAAATGGAGAAAAATAAAGGGGAAATATATACATATATAAAAAATGAAAATGGCCATTTCCTCAGCAGTGATTTAAAGTATCTCACAGTATCCTTTATAATAGAAGATTCCTGCATTAGGTAAACTATGCAATCTGTGAATTTATTTATTGTGCCCTCGTGCCAGTTTTTGACTCTTGACGGCATGGGCAAGGCACTTTTCATGGCAAAATTTTGGAACTGGTGTGCCATAGCCTTATTTATAGGATTGAGAGGAAGTGACTGAGCCGAGGTCACCAAGCTGGTTTCCTGCCTAAGGCAGGACTAGAAGTCACAGACGTCCAGTTTCTAGCCTTAACCACTACACAAAATTGGCTCTCTTGCAAGTCAGATTTAATGGACTGAAGTATCTGCAATATCTCTTCCAACCGTTTTGTTCTACAGTACGATTCCACGGACAGTCCTCACTTAATGATGATAATTGGGATCAGTAACTCCAGCAGTTCCGGCAGTCCCCAGTTCCTGTTAAATGAATCGCCATGGGTTGTTAAGTGAGGTGTTATGGTTCCGACATATGAAACTCTTCAAAGAACTTGGAGGCATTGTTTACCTTAAAGAATCTTTATTTGAGCAGCAACACATCGGCACTTACATAGTCCAAGCCAAAATCTGACTTCCCCTCCCTTCAGCACATAGATCAAAGCACAATTCCGAATTTGCAGCCAAAATGTTGGCGATGTGATAATATGGATGCGACCTATTACCATATTTGCTGGACTTGTAGGGATGTTAAAGCCTTCTGGATTAAAATATGGTGGAATATCCAACAGATTTTTAGGAAAAAGATAAAATTTACACCGCAATTATTCTTACTGGGTATTATGGAGAATTTGGATCGAAAAGAAATGAATCTTATGTTGTATTGCATCACAGCAGCAAGAACACTGATTGCTCAGAATTGGAAAAAAAAGA
>NW_015390080.1:0-3789 GCF_001527695.2 Protobothrops mucrosquamatus
TTCTCCATGGTCATGCGATCAAAATCCAGACGCTTGGCAACTGATTCATATTTATGACGGTTGCGGTGTCCTAGGGTTATGTGATCATCTTTTGTAACCTTCTGACAAGCAAAGTCAATGGGGAAACCAGATTCACTTAACAACCAGGTTACTAACTTAACAACTGCAGTGATTCACTTAACAATTGTGGCAAGAAAGGAGGTGAAATGGGGCAAAACTCACTTAACAAATGTCTCACCTAGCAACAGAAATTTTGGGCTCAATTGTGGTTGTAAGTCAAGAACTACCTGTATGAGCTACTATTTAGTATGTTCAATGTGTTTGCTGATTGTTTCCATGTTTCCTAACTATCTTATCCCTAGCAAGCTGTCTGAATGGCTTGGTTTACAATGCCCATCAATACCTGGTCACGCCGACTGATCCAGAACTATAGGCTAATTATTCTAAAGGAGGGCTATCCCACACCCTCTACCCGTTCTTAACATTGCCAATTGTTCAATGTTATGTGTCATGCACAAAGAAGTACCCGGTTTCTTACAGGCAAGGGGAAAAAAACATATATTTTCTGCTCTTTGCAAAATCTGTAAATGCAAATCTAATTGATGTATGCGCTCATTCATCAAGACTTCTTGGTGTTTTCTTCTTTTGTTTGCTTGTTTGTTTGTATATCGCCTTCATTACTTTTACAAAAATCTCAAAACCCACCGTCCTCCTCCTATTTTCCCCACAACAACAACTCTGTGAGGTGGGTTGTGCTGAGAGAGAATGACTGGCCCAAAGTGTTGAAGTCCACGAGTCATAAAAGAGCCAAGGTTGCCTACCCCTGCACTAGACCAAATTGGCTCTTGTATAAGTAAGTACATAAAAGTATTTAATGTGCCTTGGTTTTATTTAATAATAGTTGGAATATGCAATTTGGAAATTGAGCTCCTCAAATCAAGAGTTAAACTTTTTCTCTTGCATTATGCTCCTCCTATATAGCTTTTGCTATTCCTTACGGAAGAGAAAATCAATTTCCTTTCACAATATAGTGTTTATCCTTAACACACTTTATTTAAAGTGAAAAGTTATTTTAAAAGTATAGACATTTAGCACATCTAAGCTGACCATGACCATTGTTAATGACAAACAAGTTTAATATCTATGGCATCATACATCGGTATATGATCTCCACAACCATTTTTATCAGGAAACAAGCATTTTAAAAGGAACAGTTCAGAGGAAAACAGGCTAGTGGGAGCCAAGCTAGGAAACACCATGTCTTAGTATCTTACATGTATAGATATTACAGCATGGGTTGATTTCTAGATTCTGGATCCCGTCACATTAGCCAAAGATCCAGCTTCAAGATGCCATTAGACCGTGATGCCTTTGGGCCAGTTGTGTTGTCTTTAAGATCCAACAATGTTACAGTCATGATGAAACAGTCTGTGTAAACAAAGTTGGATTTTCAAAGAAAAGGCAAGATGTAAACACCTACATGGATACATCTTCCACCATGGGACATGGACAGATTAGTTAAAACAATCATGTCTTTTAGGTACTCCTTTTTTCCCAATATGTAACTCTACCACGTCTGTATCTTAAATCACCTTTCTTCCTAAAGGCCATTTGTAATATTATGAGATAATGCATATGCATGGTACAGGCTTTTCATCAACATAACTGCAACAACAACTTTACTAACCAGTTTGGAGCTGATAATCTATTAATAAGAATGAATTAACCCTCAATCCATTATTATCTAGGTGTGGTGCTAAATTAAAAACAATTTGCTGCTCCTGTTAAACGCCTTTGACACAAGTCCTAAGGAAGCACTTCCGTCTACTTAACCTTCCAAAGTATAACTAGATTGAAATTGTTTGAAAGGTTTCCTGACTTAAGCTGGACTTTGGGAGGATTTCATTCTATCTAGGGCCTCTCCTTCCCCCTAAAATATCATTTTTATACGTACAGCTGAAAAAAAACAGCCGTGTTTAGTAACTTGGGTCTCCTGTGATTAATAACTTATAATTATTTCCCTGCAAGTCTTTGCACTTGGGGACACAATCTCTGAAACCGTATTCAAATACTGCAATATGGTTTGACTCTGCTTCATTTTATTTTTATTTTTTTTTTAGATCAAGCTTTGTGCTTCTACCCAGAATCACAAAATACAGAAGCATAAAATATTCAGCTTCAGACCAAAGGTACTGCCAATATTTCGTAGCACACTTGCTGTCACCCCTCTCCAGTAATACCTCCCCTAAAATGCATATTTTCCTGAGCGTGTCAGCAATTAGAAGACACCCAGAGTTTGGAATAAGATGGTTGCCGATATAAATGTTTTAAATAAATAAATACATTATAAGACCCCAGGAAAAGAAATGGCTTTTTTCAGTAGATGCCAACAGTTGACAATTCTGGGATCCATTCAGTTGTGTCCAAAAGCAAATGCACTTTTTCCTCCTTCAGATTCAAATATTGTATATCTCTAGTCAAATGTATGAGATGGAACAGACTTCATAGATAACCTTGCCCAATCCTCTACTCAAGAATCCATTAAACCATCCCTGGCAGGTAAACCTTCAATTCCTATTGGACATTAAAAATCAAACAAGTCTCATGTTGACTTAAATAAATGTGATTTCCACTTTCCATGTTGGTCTTCTTCAGAAAGCGTAACCAGCTTAATCCTACCTTGGGATTTATTGGGTGAGGGGAAGATGTTGAGAGAAAGTCATAAGATGCTGAATAAATGTGTTGCAATGTGTTGTCACATGCCGCACAGTCTCACCCTGGCC
Organism: Protobothrops mucrosquamatus; assembly: GCF_001527695.2. Classification (NCBI taxonomy): domain Eukaryota; kingdom Metazoa; phylum Chordata; class Lepidosauria; order Squamata; family Viperidae; genus Protobothrops; species Protobothrops mucrosquamatus. The sequence goes on from NW_015390080.1 coordinate 2,784, forward strand.
TTTTCTTGAAGACAAAGAAAGAAATACAGTATCAGCAACAAAAGGATGCCAGAGATAAAACTGTTTACTAAGTTGGTTGAGTTTCTTGACAGCAGATGGTTACAAGGGCTATTACTCATTCGGGTTTAAGAAGTGCCACTCATGTAAGCATCTGCTTCAGTGACTCAGTAGGAGCCACACCTTCAGACCTTGCCCAAAAGCTGCATTTCTTTCAACAGGCTGGATGGAAACGACGATCAGGTCATAATGTTGGCAAAATATTTTCCCTGAGGTAGCATCCTTTTTTCCTGTGCTTTCCCACCTTCCTCTGAAACTATTGCAATGAAGCCAGCCATGGATGCCTCCAAATATTCTACCTTTATCTAATAAAAATCCATTGCTTACTGTCTTGCTTTATACACATACCTCCTTCCTTAAAAGGCCCACTGGGATTTTGGCAAAAGAAATGAGAACATAGGCATACATTATTCTAATTTGGCCAACAAAAATGTTTTAGATGTACATATATACAGATAGTCCTCGACTTACAACTGTTCATTTAATGACCGTTCAAAGTTGCGTCACCTTTTTCACACTTACAGTACATGGCAGCATCCCCATGGGCACATGATCAAAATTCAGATGCTTGGCAACTGGTTCATATTTATGACGGTTGCAGTGTTCCAGAGTCACGTTATCCCCTTTTGCAACCTTCTGACAAGCAAAGTCAATGGGGAAGCCAGATTCACTTAACAACTGTGTTACTAACTTAACAACTGCAGTGTGTCAACGCTGTTAATATGGGATATTATTGCTTTGGCAAGATATACAGAACTGTCTGGTATTTTTAGAGTTAATTCAGATGACAGAGAAAGGGAGGAGATTTATAAGGAAAGCCCGGGAAAAGGAACGGAAGTGAATCTTTGCCCTCCGGGCTAATTGGAAGATGTGACTTATGACTGCAAAATAAGGGAGGGGTTTAGCAAGAAAAGTTAGATGCAAGCAAGAGAAATTCAGATTCTGGCAT
>NW_015390080.1:4135-7926 GCF_001527695.2 Protobothrops mucrosquamatus
TTACAGACTTTTTCAGAATAAATATGCCTGGAATTTCCTTGAAGTGTTCCATTAGTCGGAACGTTGACACAGTGATTCACTTAACAGATGTGGCAAGAAAAGTTGTAAAATGGGGCAAAATTCACTTAACAAATGTTTCACTTAGCAACAGAAATTTTGGGCTCAATTATGGTCATAAATTGAGAACTACTTGTACCTATGTGCGTGATTGGAGTGTGTGTGTCAAATCTTTGTATTAAAACCCAATAGCTACAAGATTTTTTCAGAGTCTTCCAATATAGGCAAAAAACATGAAACTTGGCTAACCTGTTGGATAGGTAGGTATGCTAATCTCATTTTTTTTTAAAGTTAATCTCCAGCCTGGAACATCTGGTAGAACAACTGATAACAAAGTCTGGGAGAATTTATAATATTGGACCGAGAATACTATGTTAAAGGAGGTGACCTACCCTAACTCCTGAGAGGAAATGTTCTATGAAAAAGTCATGTTTTGCTACCGTGTTTCCCCGAAAGTAAGACCCTGTCTTATATTATTTTTGCCTCCAAAAGAGGCATTAGGTCTTAATTTTGGGAGTGTCTTACATTTTTTGTGATACCTGCCTCGCCTCGCGGCGGTGGCACCAACAGCCCTGTCCAGCAGCCCACGTGGCTGCAGGTCCACTTCTGTGACCGCTCGCAGGAGGCCGTGCGGCACATCACGCCGCTGCCGCCACTACAAGGCAAGGCAGGTGGGGGATGGGGTGGAGCTGCCCCATGCTCCCCGCACCCGCGATGTGCCACACAGCCTCCTGCCCTGTTGTGGCAGTGAGGTGGGACAGAGTGGCCAGGGTCCTAACTAGGGCTTATTTTTGGGTATAGCTTATAATAGCCCCCCCCAAAAAAATCAGGGTAGGTCTTAGTTCAGGGGAGGGACTTATTTTCAGGGAAACACAGTACTCATCCCATGTAAAAGCTCAGTGGTACTTAAATACTTTAGTATCTCTTTGCAAAGGGCCAGACTCTCATCTTCTCTCTTCAGATGCTTGTATCTCAAGGTATTACCAGCTGAAGACCTTTTGAATTTAAATGAAATGGTAAATTCTGAAGAAAGGCAAAAAAACTCTAGAGCTCTGGATTTGATTTTATTTGCCCGGCTGAGGGACGTGCATGCGTGTGTTTCAAAACCATGAAGATAGTGGCTAGAATTGCATGCAAAGCACATAAGAAAGTGGCAGGGTTCAATTGCATGGTCATAGCTGGCATTTTCATCTTTTTTTTCCCTGCTACTCCAATTAGTGCAGTGGTTCTCAACCTGTGGGTCGGGACCCCATTTGGGATCGATCAACCATTTCATGGGGGTCGCCAAGCAAGGCTGTCCACCATTTTTTTCCCCTTTTCCGTCGGGTGCCTTACCTCCCTTGAGCTGGGCCAGCTGGTGGTCGGCCTGCTCCGTCTCTGCCGCTTGCCAGCTACGCCTCTGCCGGCGTAGGGGGCGGAACCACGCATGCGCTGCGCTCCCGGGCAGGGAAAGTCCTCGACTTACGACCGGTTGGGTAGTCCTCGACTTACGACCGGTTTAGTCCTTGACTTACGACCGGTTTAGCCCTCGACTTACGACCGGTTGGGGTCGCGGTATTAAAAAGGTTGAGAACCACTGAATTAGTGGAATCAGGTCACTTGGAGCAAGTACAGATTTCGGTCCGGATGGAACATGCACCTCCAAACCCAGACCTGACTGTAATTAAGCCGTCTCTGAATATACTGTTGCATTTGTGTACTGCTAAGAGGGATCCAAGAAATCTACTGTGTTTCTTCCTGTGCTCCAAATTCCCTATGGATATATATTTGTGGTCCATGTAGTGGCTGAGGTACTTCTTTCATCTCAAAGACTTCTAGACTAGAGCAACTGGACTCTAAAAGCCTCTTCTGCAGAGAAATCTAAAATAGGCAATGTGCTTCACTCTGCATTGTCATTCAGGCCGTCGTAGCAACATCTAAATGTTTATAATTTTCCACGTTCAATTAAGCTACAGTATTTGTCTTAACATTTTTTTCAAAGCCATAGATCAGAAAGAGCCTGAGAGCATCTTTTCAAATGAATACATTTTACTGAAATATAGAAGCTTTTGTACACTACAGCTCCCTTCATCGGTGCATGGAATGGACTTTCTTGACTTGATCTGAGAAATCTTGTATTTGCTTATTGCCTAATTACTGCTTCCTTCCTTAGACAGAACTTGCAAAATATGTCTGGAATGGCTGTTTGTTTGTTGCTTTTATTTGTATTCGGAGAAATTTACAGTACTTTGTTTCTGAATACATTGAAATAATCATTTCTAACTTAACGTGGTTAAAAATATGGCATGGTGCAAAAAGTTGGCACATGGACATCTTGGAATACCAGAATATTAACCAGAGTTTGTAAAAGAAAAAAAACCTAGCTGGTTAAATTCGCTTAGACATAAATAATGATTTTACATTATCTGTTATGTGGTTTGCTTAGCTTTCAGCTTTGTCAAAAACAAATTTTAAAAAAAAACCAGCCAAAATGTAGAGAAAGCAAGTATGGAAAACATTCTTTGGAAATTAGCTTCCCGTGCAAATACAATAAAAACTCAACTGCTGGAGTTCAATATGTCTAGGGTTATCAGGCCTCTAGCAAAAGAAGGACATGTTCCCCCTTTTTATCCTTGTGTCCTCCGTCCAGCGGGCAGAGCCATAAAATCAAATCTTGTCTGGCTTTTTGAGTGTATCTTTGTAAAATTTTGGATTACTTTCCCAACAGTAATCATTCAAACTCTTGTGTATTGTGACCTTGTAATAGCCTGCTGCTTTCCTTCTCTTGTCTGTCAGCAGATTCAACAGACTAGTAATCTATTTTCTGATTCCAGCAATCGGCTTCAATCCAGCCTCTTCAAATCTACAATTGCTGCAGTCTGTAGATCACACGATGGTGAAATTTGGAAAGCATGTTCTGTATTTTCGCTAGCATATGTTCTTGAAAATAAATAAGTTTTGGGAAAATACTGTGATTCAAAAACCAGTCTTTCTGATGCTGGAAGAAATAATTTCATATATATGTAGGCCTTTTTCTTTTTTCAGCTTTTCACTTTACAGTACTTTTTGTTACGGATGCCAAGAAAATTAAACCCTTAGCTTACTTCTTTTCCAATTGGCTGTGTCCTCCTTTGCTGGTTCAGATATCTGGCAACCCAAAATATGCCAAGACCAGAGGTTTCTGTGCAATCGAGTACTTATTACCTATTTTGGAAGCTTGCAATTTCCTGATTTTCCCTCACATCTGCCCTGAGTCTTTGTAAAGGTCTACCTTCTATTTGAATACGAAGATTACTTGTTAGTTCACCCTCCAAAGGAAAGGCTGCCTGATCTAAGTCCACTTTTAGGTAAAGTACCACAAGAAGAGAGAATAGAAGCCCCGGAGTTGTCCATCTGCACTTGAGCCACCATAGCCAAGGTGCAAACATTCAGATGACAAGAAGAGTTGGGAATTTTCTGTAATTGTTGGCATTTTTGCAGCCCGTCAGCACCTACAGCAATCTAAGAAAGGCTGTATCAATTAGCATCTGCAATTTTTATGTTCTTTGCAGCTGCCTGATAAGCTTCGTCTTTTGCCCGATGACCTGCATCAGGGCTTTTCAACCTTTTCACCCATTGTACCACTTTTAGGATATGGCAACATCCAAGTACCACCAGTCGCCTAGCAAGGTGTCAAAAACTTGATGACAAAAAAAAAAAAAAAAAGGAAAAAAGTGATAAAGTACAGGTAGTCCTCGACTTACAACAGTTCGCCT
>NW_015390080.1:8030-11923 GCF_001527695.2 Protobothrops mucrosquamatus
AAAAAAAAAAAAAAAAAAAGGAAAAAAGTGATAAAGTACAGGTAGTCCTCGACTTACAACAGTTCGCCTAGTGACTGTTCGAAGTTACAATGGCACTGAAAAAAGTGCCCCCCCAAGCCACAGCCGAGCAAGACAGCGCCCGGCGGCGCTCTTCCTCCTGTCTGAGGTTTTCATTGTTGTGAGCATTTCTGTTGAGGATTGGCAGTGGGGGTGGAGTGGGGGGTGTTTGGTTTTTATTCCCCCCGTCTGCTGGGTGGTTGCAGCAGGTTTTGGTCAATTCACATGACCCTGGGACACTGTGACCATCATAAATATGAATCAGTTGCCAAACATCTGAATGTAAATCACAAGACCCTGGAGATGCTGCAACATTCCAGCTGATCAGTGCTTCTTCTGGGCTCAGCAGAAGCGCCAGGATCAGTGCTGCTTTCAAGCTGATTGGTGCTTCTTCAGGGCTCAGCAGAAGCACCAGGATCAGCGCTGAGCTCCAGCTGGAGCCTGGCGCTGATCCTGGCGCTTCCGCTGAGCCCTGATAGCCCTGCAGCTCCAGCCATCTCTCGCTCAGGCTTGTGTGGTGCTGCCACCAGTTCAGCTCATTCCCCTCCCCTACTACCACTTTTCTAGGATGGTCGCGTACCACCTGCCAGCTGCCAATGTACCACAGGTGGTACCCGTACCACTGGTTGAAAAGCCCTGACCTGCATGTCTGTCTGTTACAAAATTATTTTTGTACAACGAAATTTTTTACAAAAAAAAAAATAATAATGCGGAGAAGCCTAGTGTTAGGGAGCCTGTGATCAAGTCTGGAATTTTGAAAATATATTATGAATATTCAGTCTCCTATGTTAGGGGGAAAGACAGGAGGATTCAAATAGCTAATATAAGAGGCAAACTGGGGACAATGCCCCTTAATAAGCTGAGAGCCCCTTTCCCCAGTCCCAGGACAATAAGACCCTCCTCTTCATATTTTCTAAGAATTTCCTAGGCTACGTTTTATAAAAGTAAAATAATCCATTTATTTAAAAAAAGTGAGAAGAGACCAAAAATATGGGAAACTCCAGATTCATTTCTATTCCAAAACGTGACAGTAGGGTTCCCCAAAATGGTCAATATCAAACCCCCAAAGTCAATGAGACTATCTATTAGTAGTCTCATTTCATATAATAAATATTTGAGGGTCAATAAATAAAGGGTTTCGGGATCCCTATTCTAGATGTTCAAGGTTTGGGAAGGTCAACTTCTTAAACTTATATCTAAGATACTAAAATAGGTCTCTCAAAGGACTAGAAGTCAGAATAAATTATCAGACATCTTTAATAAAGGAAGATAATATTCTATAATCATTAAAGTTTCTTCATGAGATTTTTTTAAGACACTAATAAAGAAAAAAGGGAGTATTAGAATTTTAAGTTGGTATCAAATCTTGAAAGTTAGTCAAAGTCTTTAAAATTAGCAAAATTGCTATGCAGTATATAATGTTGCTGAATTGGCACTGAGAGAACATTTATGTTTTATATTCCTTTTCATCTACTTTCAGAATACTTCTAGGATCAAACAAAAACATCAAAGGCAAATGGCAATAGGGAATTCTTTGTATGGGAGTGGTGACTGGAAAGAAACAGCTGAAAATATTATCATATCATTTATTTACTGGAAAATAAAATGCTGAATTTATCTCTTATAAGCTGGTTAAAGAGATACATGACTAGCTGACTAAACAAAGGGAGGACACGGTGAGGTAAAGGTACAACATGTGATGTGGAAAGAGAAAAAAATAAACGTTTTGCAAGAGCAAAGATCTGAACAATGTGACAAACATTCAAGAAAGCAACTTGTCTTTCTTGACCCCAGTCACTTGACAGGTCACAGAGAGATGGGTATCTGTTACACATCTGATAGTTCCTAGAACACATGCTACTGGGAGGTGAATTAATTGTCAAAGTTATTTTTTACTAATAGATATAGTGCTATATCTATATAGATATAGATATAGTGCTCAGAGGTCCCCAACCTTTTGAGCACTAGGGACCAGTTAAGTCAGTGGTTCTCAACCTGTGGGTCGGGACCCCATTTGGGGTCGATCGACCATTTCACGGGGGTCGCCAAGAAAGGCTGTCCGCCATTTTTTTTGTCTGCCATTTTTCCCCCTTTTCCGGCGGGTGCCTTACCTCCCTTGGGCTGGGCCAGCTGGTGGTCGGCCTGCTCTGCCTCTGCCGCTTGCCAGCTACGCCTCGGCCAGCGCAGGGGGCGGAACCACGCATGCGCAGTGCTCCCAGGCAGGGAAAGTCCTTGACTTACGACCGGTTGGGTAGTCCTCGACTTACAACCGGTTTAGTCCTTGACTTACGACCGGTTTAGTCCTCGACTTACAACCGGTTTAGTCCTCGACGTACGACCGGTTGGGGTCGCGGCATTAAAAAGGTTGAGAACCACTGAGTTAAGTGGAGAGAGATTTTTCCACAGACCGGAAGGGGTGTAGTTTTATGTGCTGCCTGCATCCTGTGGATGGGGCTTTCCTTGTTTGTGCAGACTGGCTGCTGGCATGCCGCAGCCTGGTACTGGTCCACGGACCGGGGGTTGGGGACCCCTGGTTTAGCTTTCATCATGGGTTTTGTAAATGTACTTGTGCAAATAATTACTGTACTTTATGGCTGTGCAGCAATCCAAATTAAAAGATGAAATAGCACTGTGGAGCACACTGATTTAAAATGGTGCAGTCATTCACATGTGCTCCAAATCACTTTTTGCTTTTGAGTCCAAGTTGCAAAAGAGGATAAATCCCTTTACTTCTAAGCAGATTCTAAAGAACACCTCTTCACACACACACCCAAAAAACCCTGGACTATGGAATTTGAGCATTCAGTTACATCACTATGTTGTTTTGCTGCTTGTCCAAACTTGTGACCGGAACAGTTGGTGATATGAAAACAGGAAAGCTTTTCAGACATACTAGAATGTCTTTTCCCATATGAAGGACAACTCCAAAAGATAAGGTATTTTTAAAAAAAACAGTTAAATTTCAACATGTACAGCAATGTCAATGTAGGGCTACATTAGCTAGTTACAATTATATCCCATAATTCAATTGTAAAAGCTATATTCACACTTGACAGAGTAAGCTGCCTCCTTCTACTCACCATTAACACTAATCACAAGTGATGCATTTCTGCAAAAGAAGGCATTTATAATTTGTGGAGTTTTTAATGCAGGTACCTACTCAAGCAACATTTAACCTTCAGCAGGAGCTCCATTTTCAGCAATTTGACAGATCCCAAATATCAGCACATATTTAATTATTATCATTATTATTCATTAGAAATACCAAACTAAATTTGAACCATTAAAATACATTTTTCGAAACAGATGAGGTTTGAATGAATAAAAAATGGCAGGAGATAAATACGATAAACTAAAGTCAAATTTCAGAAAGGATGTCTTGGAATCAGAACTGAGTATTTTCAGCCCCACTTTAGTTGGCTTTGGGGAGTTGGAGAGTAAGTGTTTTACATTTTCATGAAAAAAGATAGCACATTTCATTATCAGAAAAGTACAGTTGTATTATATGATTTGGGAGGGGCACAAAATAGATGCTGGGCCGGCATATCATCCATTGCCTGTGGATTTCCCACCCATCTTAAGCATTTTAATACAGATCAATTTTTCTGTAAGAACTACATTCCATACTGTCCTCACATTATTCAAGGTTAGAGCCTTGAGTTGGAGGTTATAATACGGAGCTATTTAGTTCTGTAGATTATTCAAATGTAATAAGTTTATGTGAGTTTATTGTTAATTCACTTATCTCAATTACGTGACTTTAATTGCTTCTTGGTCTTTTTATGAAGATGTGTCATCAACTTTGCATTGTCTCTTAGCTAACATATACAGTAGAT
>NW_015390080.1:12528-17468 GCF_001527695.2 Protobothrops mucrosquamatus
CAGCTATCAGAGTAGTTCATCAGCATACTATAAGTTATTAACACTTTTTCTCTAATTTTGAAATCACACTCATCTTCTTCCTGTCCAGCTTCCTGCAATATATATTCCTGCAAATTATATATATAAAATAAAGAAGCGAATACTATCTTGTCTCAATCTCTTGATCTTTTTACCAAGGTTAAAATTAAGGTCATTTTTTTCATTCTTTTTTAAGAACAATACAAAAGATCACTATGTGTTTAATAAAGAAAATACAAGCTCAAGTAGGCGTACAATGTGATATTTCACATACGATGCTTGAGATTATTTTACAGTTTTCCTTTCACGCCAAGCTTAATGTCTTAGCTTGTTCCCTCTACGTTTGTCAAAAACCCATTATTGGTTCTGCTCTGTTTACAGTATCACTGCCTCTGTTGTTTCATGAAACAATATATGTTTGTTTTTTAGGACAAAGACTTCCTAGAAAAATAGTTGTCTTCCAGTATATTATCAACAGTCAACCTAACTCTAGATTTTCTTGCACACACAATTCTGTGTCTTCATTGAGGACGGTATCAGTACCACTACCAAGATTTAATTTCTAGGGACCTCTTAGCAATTCAAATTGCTGACCAAAGCTTTAGAACAGTGGTTCTCAACCTGTGGGTCGGGACCCCATTTGGGGTCGATCGACCATTTCACGGGGTCGCCAAGCAAGGCTGTCTGCCATTTTTTTGTCCGCCATTTTTTCTGTCCACCATTTTTTCCCCCTTTTCCGGCGGGTGCCTTACCTCCCTTGGGCTGGGCCAGCTGGTGGTCGGCCTGCTCCGTCTCTGCCGCTTGCCAGCTATGCCTCGGCCAGCGCAGGGGGCGGAACCACGCATGCGTGGCGCTCCCGGGCAGGGAAAGTCCTCGACTTACGACCGGTTGGGTAGTCCTCGACTTACGACTGGTTTAGTCCTCGACTTATGACCGGTTGGGGTTGCAGCATTAAAAAGGTTGAGAACCACTGCTTTAGAAAGTCTCTTCAATAGGCAAACATGCAATTATTTTTTTCAGGAGGGGTATCCAAAGAATGAAAAAAAGAAAATGAATGAAAGTTCAATCATCCAGGCCAAAAGTATCTAAAAAGGTTTGATTGAACCTTCATTCATTTTCTTTTTCTTATATCTTGGGGAGGGGGCACTAACTGAGAAATGAAAAATGAAATGAAATGAGATAATAGCTAAGAAACAACAAGCTACTGTAAGATTGCCCCCCAAAAGCTGCATGGCTGGCACAATCAGGAACCAGTCATCATAGAAGGAATATCTGTGTGTGCCTTTTTTTCTGTAAAACACCCATCCTGGTTTATATTTGTTTTGTGCTAAGATTGAAAATTAAAAATTGTCAAAGGTGATGAGTGATTCCCTGGGATCACTTTAAAATAAACATTTAAAGTGCAGTCTGAAGGTGAGCCCCACAGAAATCAGTGGATATTCTCCTGAGTCAGTACAAAAAGAATAGCTTCTCATTAGGGACAGAAGAGTCTATTAACATGAAAGTTATATCTGTTCTGATCCACTGCACGTGCTTTTCTTTGCAATGAGAAAATTATAAGAAAATAATTGATTCCTCCATTTTTGCTATCTTCTTTCTTGTGCACACACCAGGCAATGGGAAAAACTCCTCAGATCCCTGAGTATCTGTACGGAGTGTCACGATCCATATACATTTTGGGCAGAGCTTCAATTTCATGGCCATTTTGATTCCACCACCATCCTCTGCAGATTCCCCCATCTTCCTCAGATCTATGTTTTCTGGGACAATTTCTTTAAGGGGTGACACAGATATAGTGTGTACACCTGCTCTAATCACCTTCATGTTTGGATCTAAAGCACAACACATCTGTAATTATATAGTAACATCAATAACATCTAAGCCTCTTTTATCACAATTGCTTTCTACATATTGATTCTATTTCAAAATATTAAGCTGCTGCCCATACAGGATTGCTGGACAATATGGCATCTTGGTTACTCAGAACAATAATGACCAATGGAACAGAATCAGAATGCTTGTTTTAATGTTGTCACATCAGGACACCTCCCAAGTTCTCAGGATAGTTTCCCAATCTGGCACTCTTTTTTTTTTTTATGGGATTGAAATCCCAGAATTCCAAGCCTTTCACTGTGCTTTAGGGAACTGTACTCCCAGAATACTTACAGGGTAACATAATGACAAAGATGATTTTGTCATGTGACAAAGCTTGAAAAGCAAAGACTCTTTTCAGTGAAATTCAATTTTTGGTTACTTCATGGACATTCTGGAAATTTAGTCTAAATATTATTATATTATATGCATCCAAGAAGATGCAGTTTATTGGTGAGAAAAGTAAGGTCTTACACATGGGAAGGAAAAAAAAACCAGATACATAGGTACAGGATATATACTAGCATCTGGCCCACTAGATCTAGATGTCCCAGTGGACCACTTCTTAGTACGAGTCAGCAGTGTGCTGCAGCTGCCAAAAAGGCCAACGCAGTCCTAGGCAGCATGAAAAGAGGCATAGCAACAAAATCACAGGAAGTGAAAGTATCACTCTGTGCTACACTGGTGTGGCCGCATTTGGAACACTTTGTCCAGTTCTGATCACAATAGGAAAAGGATGCTGAGGCCCTGGAGGGAGGGCAGAGAAGAGCAACAAAGATGAGGGATCTGAAAGTTAAATCCTATGAAGAACATTCAAAAGAACTAGGTGTGTTTAGCTTAAAAAAGTGAAGAGTGAGGGGACACATGACAGCAGTCATCCAATATACGAAGGGCTGCCACAGGGAAGAGAGAGTCGGTTTATTCTCTATAGCACCTGAGGATACGAAAAGAAGCAATGGGTGGAAACTCAACAGAAAAAAGGTGGAATTTGCTTACATAAGAACTATTGATTGCCTCCTGGAGTTTTGGATGCTCCATTGCTGGAGGTTTTCAAGACTGGACAACCATTCATCTGAAATGGGTATGAGGACTTCTACCTTGGGCAGAAGATTAGACTAGAAGACCACCAAGCCTTATGAGTCTATTATTTGAACATCTGGCTGGCAAAACTTAAAAAATAATCTAAGCAGGTTCAGATCCTGTTTTACTTAGAAGATCTAAGTAAAATCTAAGAACTATACGAAGTAACAAAAAAAAACCCACCCTGAAAATGGTAAAGATCATCCAGAAGAATATTAGAAAACCAGTTGGTTATGTCCACATCTTCACTAGATGTTAGGCTCAAGTTATACTTTATCTTTCAATGACAATTGCTTCTCCTTTGCTTCTAGTTACTCAGCAATTTATTCTCTTATCAGCTAGCTACAGTTAGTAAAAATACAAAGTCAGATGTGAGCTCATAAGATTAGAGAATACATGCCTTTTTCTTCTCCTCCTGGATTCTGAATTTTGTTTCTTGTTTTGTTGTACATATCCTGAATGAAGGGAACCCATACAAAAGCAAACATAGGAACAAATGAACCATGAATCAATCTTAGGTGGAATTTTCGTGGTTATTGAAAAAGAACCAAGCAGGACATTTTGAACTGGGATTACAATCCCTAGGAATAAGTATGTGTACACTTAGGACCAAACCATGGTGCTAATTCCTCCAGCCTTTCAGTCTGAAGCCCAGGGACGTCAAATCCCTTTTTTGCAGTTTTCAGAGTCATCTTGACTTTGTTTGCTAGAAATTGGCATCATAGTTTCACATTGCTCTCAGGTAGAAAGCATATTAAAATTATCATGTAATAAGTTAAACTAGACTTAAGTATGGTGTGTGCAAAGAAAACTGTCCCTGTATAAGGGAGAGAATTGTTTCTACTCGCTTTCCATAACAATATACTCACTGCAATGTCAATCAAAGCCCCTAATGTCAATCAAAGCTCCTAATCACCCCCAAGTGTCTTTTTGGAATTTCAAAACAATGAGACTGGGAACTGTTTTTATTACCTTTACATTAAAATATGGCAAGGTTTCTCAAAAGATAGATGAAGTTTGTGACTTTATCAATTCAGTACTATAATCAATGCACTGTAACTTTAAATGCTTATTGAATCTCATTGCTACCTAGAAGTCACTGCTACTTAGAACTACCAATTAATACTACAAAAAAAATCGCTTCAGAATATGCTAGGCACATTTAGTTGAAAATAATTTCAAAGTACCAATGGATCTGTTAACATGTAGCCCAATTCTGTGCTGGATTCTTAGGAAAAATACTGTATTTTGGACAGAAGCAAATCACTGTGCCTTTTTTGAAATTCTATAATATTATGCAAAAAATTATTTATACAAGGTAAAAGCAAGAAGACAACTTCTATTTCTGAATAATATGGAGGGGGAAAAAGAAAATCCAATTCAAGGATATTTTTTTAATAAAAAAAACCTGATATACACTAGAACAAGCTTCCAAGTATGTGGGCAGTAATCTTAGTCAAAACATATATTTGTCCGTAAAGGTATTAGGAGCTGTTTTTTCTATGCAAATAAATATCAGTCCTTATTAGCTTTAGCACTCCTGTAGAAACACAAACACAAATAACGTTTTCAAAGGATCTTTGATTCTAGGTGCCAAAAATATTTAAATTGTTAAAGAGTTGAATAGTATCAGTTCCTAAGCTATAGAGCTATCTGTAAAGTAAGATTATCTATTCTTTTTAACAATTACCTATTCTTTAACTTAAAAAAGAGTTGTATTTAATCAGTTTAAACTAATTTATGCATGGCAAATTCAATCATCCCTAAGATTATCTAACACTCTCACATGATTTCTGGGATCAGGTGATTATAAACGACTCATTGATTTAACGCTGTCAAATTTAAGAGTACAACTAATTTACTCTATAATCTTTGTTAACCTGAAATTGAAAGCATAATCTGGGTAAATTATTTATTAAATGGACTAATTTAAATTCTATTCAATGGACAGAATAACAGAAATTTATCCT
>NW_015390080.1:17777-20294 GCF_001527695.2 Protobothrops mucrosquamatus
AAAGTAATTTTAATGGGAACACAGCAATCAATATTTGGCTTTTAATTAGGTTTTAGTGGGGTTATTTTGTGTATTTTTGTATGATTTTCTTTGTATCTTGTATATTGTATTTGTGTTTTTAATATGCTGTGAACCGCCCTGAGTCCTACGGGAGAAGGGCGGTATACAAATTAAATTAACATTAACATTAACATTAACAATGCCGGCTGGCGACCCCCAGGGGGAGAGCCTTCTCTGTGGCAGCTCCTGCCCTCTGGAATGACCTACCCCCCGACCTACGTATAGTTGCGGACCTGCGCCTTTTTCGCCGAGCCCTGAAGGCCCATCTATTCCGTGCGGCCGGCCTGGCGTAGTTTGATTATGTTTCAGTGGGGGGTTTTTGTATGGGTGTTTTTTTAGAACAGGCCTATTATTTAATTCGATTTTAAAACAGAAACTATTTATTTATTATCGTGGTTTTTAGTATCGCCTGTTCACCGCCCTGAGTCCCGCAAGGGAGATAGGGCGGTATATAAATTTAATAAATTAAATAAATAAATAAATAAATAGATTTTGTTCCTGCATATGGTTGCTTATGAAGTGTATAACATACACAATCTTTCAAATTACAGTAAAACCCCAAAATATACCATTTCAGAGTAACCTGCTTAAAAAAACAGAACCATCATTCAATGTAACCCAAAGCCTGGGAACTGAGCCAGGGTTTAATGGATCCTCTCAGTGGGTCCAAGGGTGGGTGATGAGGTGGGCACTTTCTGGGTTCCAAAAGTTGACATTACTGTATTTAAGGGATCAGACCCAGAGCTTGCAAACTTTGTCATATGAAGTAGCTTTCCACTCAAGAGGAGGGGGAGGGGACCCAGCACCTTCTTTTCTTCCCTTATGAATGACCCGCAACCCTCCACATTAAAAACCGCATTATAGGATTTGAGATCCTAGGTTAGGGGTAGGCAACCTTGGCTCTTTTATGACTCGTGGACTTCAACTCCCAGAATTCCTGAGCCAGCCACGCTGCGGGGAAAGGGAGAAGCTTCCATGCTGAGCCATGCTGGCTCAGGAATTCTGGGAGTTGAAGTCCACGAGTCATGAGGGGGCCATAGTTCCCCCATGCTGGCTCAGGAATTCTGGGAGTTGGAAGTCCACGAGTCTTAAAGTTGCCAAGGTTGCCTACCCCTGGTCTAGGAGGCTCACTGCTTAGAACAGAAGGACTTAGGACAGGGGTAGGCAACCTGGGCTCTTTTATGACTGGTGGACTTCAACTCCCAGAATTCCTGAGCCAGCATGGGGGAACTCAGCATGGAAGCCTCTCCCTTTCTCCTCAGCATGGCTGGCTCAGGAATTCTGGGAGTTGAAGTCCACGAGTCATAAAAGGGCCAAGGTGGCCTACCCCTGTCCTAGGTTGTCATCGGATCTCATCAGAGAAGCTGTTAACAGACATATAGAACGTGTATAGTCCGACTGCACCCTTCCAGAGCCAGAAACTAAGAGGAAACAAGCCATCTCCCCGGTTTCTGTGTAAGTGGTGATATCCATAAGTGGTGATCGTTTGGTATGAACATAAAGACGAAGTAAAAGCGGGAAGCGCTGCGGCCCGGTAAAATTTCGTCGGACTCCCAAGCCCCTCCCGTCGCAGCCTAGGAAGCCAAGGGCTTGAGAAAGGAGCTGCTTAGTTTTTTACAGTGTTTCTCAACCTTGTCCATTTTAAGGCATGTGGACTTCAACTCCCAGAATTCCACAGCCAGCATTGCTGGCTGTGGAATTCTGGGAGTTGAAGTCCACATGCCTTAAAATGGTCAAGGTTGAGAAACACTGAGTTAGCATCTCTACGTACGCCGCGAGGAGGAAATGGTCTGAACTCTACGGGGGGGGGAGGGAGGCACAAAGATGTTTTCCATCATTTGCTCAGCAAGGTCAGCTTTTATCGTTGGAGTTTCCAGAGGGAGGGCTGAGATTCAGCTGGTTTTTTTTGGGCGGGGGGAGAGAAATGCCGCCCCTTCAGCTGATTTTTCTTTCCCAGAAGCCCCAGGACACCAGAGCTTTTTCCCCCGGTCACGTCCCAACATCTCCCCCCCCCCCCTCCTCCCCATCCCCAACAGGTCTGAGTACCTCCGGCATCACGGGATCGGGAGTCACGCTCCTTCGCGGCTTAGTCCTGGCTCCACCCTCGCGCCTTGCCGGCCAATCTGCGCGCGAAAGGGGCCGGGCCGCTTCAGGCCGAAGAGACTTTTAGACTGAAGACCCCGGCCCGGAGCCAGTCAGAAGGACGACGAAGGGTTTCCGGTCGCTGTTTACAGGTAAGGCCGGCCGGAAAGCCTGGAAAGCCAGCGAGGGGTTTGCAGCGTTTCTGGGGAAAAGGAAGGAGACCGAGAGACGTTCGTCTCCAGCAGCAGCAGCAGCGTTCCTGGAATTCTTGGTCCTGGCCGCGGGATTTGGGTTCTGAAAACGGGGTGGGGGTGCCCGCGAGTGTCGGGTGGCGCGTCTTTCGCACCGGATTCATCTCTCAGCCTTTCGGGCGCC
>NW_015390080.1:20724-47653 GCF_001527695.2 Protobothrops mucrosquamatus
GGGGGGATAAAGTGGGATTGATAAACGACTCGCCGCCTTGAGTCAAGCGGGATAATCAATCTATTCATCCATCCATCGCTTAGAAACCGGACAGTCCGCATCGCTTCCAGGCAGTAAATATTTGGGGAGCCTTGTGGAGGGGGGGGAGGGAAATGTCTTCGACTGGGTAAAGCTTGTCTGCTTTAGGGGCTTTCCTCCATCGCAGAAAAAAAGAAAAAAACTGCCGATCGGCTGGGGTTTGGGGCTCGGGGGAGCGGGAGGACCGTGGCGACCTGCATCGGGCATCTCCTTTGCTTTGGGCTGCCGGGACCCGGTTCGTTACTATTTTGCTTTCTCACTCTTCCGAGCCGACGGCAACGAGGGCGCGCCTGTTTTGGCCGCTGTTTACGAAACCTAGACACTGGCGTGAGTCCCGGGCGTTGAGGAATTTGCCTGCCCGGAGTCGTTTGTTTCCCCGCCCCTCCATCTGTTTGCCTTTTCCCCCTGACCTGGGCTCGCCTCCCCCCTCTTTTCCTCTGGAAAGCCCCCGCCGGCTTCTCCTTGGACCGGTTGCTTGCTTATCCCGGCCCCCCCCCCCTTTTTTTTTTCTCCTCTCGCCTTGCCTCGCGGCGCCTGGAAAGGGAGGGCTCCGTATGTGTTTACTTGGAGACAGGTCACGTGCCCGCAAGCGCCCCCCCCTTTTCCCAGGAGGAGGCCCCCGCATCTCCGCCCCCGCCTCGAAGTCAGGACAGCGGAAGTGATTCCCGGAATATGGCCGGATGAGTCATTTGATGCACTTAATGAGGATTCCTCGCTCGCCCAGTCAGGGGTTCTCAACCTTGGCAACTTTAAGACTTGTGGACTTCAACTCCCAGAATTCCTCAGCCAGCTTTGCTGGCTGAGGAATTCTGGGAGTTGAAGTCCACAAGTCTTAAAGTTGCCCAAGGTTGAGAACCCCTGCAAGTTTATACCAAGGTTTGCGCATCACGCCGGGGATCTGGGAAATTGCTACAAGGTTTCCCGTCTCGCGCTTGGAGTAGGAACCGAGCGAGCGATCCATCTGCTGGGCGGGGGTGGATGGATGGAGCAAAAAAGGCTGTACGAATAATTTGAGTTGGTGGCTGTTGTAGTCAAATCTATCGTGTGATCGCATTCTGAATTACTTGGTTGTGCTACATCGGTCAAATTGACGGATCTCTTATTAGCGCCGTATAATTTCTCCGACTGACTGAAGTGAAGGGCGGTGAAAGAAGGGCAAATGTTTTAGTTACTACTCCTTTTCCATCTTTTTCCAGTGTTAAGGACTATAGTGTTACATCTCTTGCCAATAAGGAGGGAAGAAGCTGGTTAATTGTATTCTTAGCCGGGTTACTTAAAATGAGGGGGGAGCATATCAAAACGTGTTTTCCCTCTATTCCAGTGTTTCTCAACCTTGACAATTTTAAGGCATGTGGACTTCAACTCCCAGAATTCCACAGCCAGCAATGCTGGCTGTGGAATTCTGGGAGTTGAAGTCCACATGCCTTAAAATTGTCAAGGTTGAGAAACACTGCTCTATTCATTCAGGTATATTGCTACACTCACCTAGGTTTCAAAGCCAAGATGTACCTCTAAAGATATAGCTAACAATACAGTATATAACAATACACTTTTGTTATTGTACAGAAAATACAGTTGCCCATTCCATGTTGGTGCAAGGGAAAGAGAGTTTTAATCTTCTTTAACTGCAGTCCCACTTGAAGTTGTTGTTCTGAAAAAAGAATTGGCTATTAAAATATCCCTGTTCTTTAGTGGATCATTACCTATCTTGAAGAGCTAAGCAGACTTGAATACGGTTAATGCTTGGATGGGAGACTGTTGACTAGGAGGTAGAAAACAAACAGATCATCCCCCTGAGGTGAGCCAGGCTGCCAGCATCAGACTTGATTTTCTGAAAATCCCTCCAGATCTGGTTGTGCCATTAGGTCTGAGGACCTCAGGGCATTGGCAAATGAGTGAGGTGGCTCCATGGTTATTAACATTTCCTCAGCCATTGTTTCTTTTCTATAGCCTTGTTTTTATAATTTCAGCACTTTCTAATAATTGTTGTTTATACTAATAAAACCAGAAGAAAAAAACCAGAAGAAAGTAGGGACAAATCACTTCTATTTTGTTGGCAAAACACCTCCATATGGATGTGTCTGTAGGCACCAAGAATCAAGTCACACCTGAAAGAGATTTTAACTTTACTTTTTGGCAATGGAATGGCAATTGTGAGGAACTTCCCTGTCCCTGATCCACGTTTATTCCCTGAATAAAAAATGTAACTATGTTTAAAAGTGTCATTTGACTCTTCCTCACTTTGAGCTCCCTGTGACTTTAGACCTTCAACAATAACTTTCTTACAGAGTTGTTCCAAGGATAAAATTTGAATTCTCCCCCCCCCTCAGAGTTTACTTTTGAGCATTTTGAGAAAAGATAATACAATTACAATAATAAGTACAGTACATCATTTTGATTAGATATGCATTAGCTAAACATGATTCATCGGAGATTTTTTTTAATATAGTTTGCTTGTTTGTTTATTATTTTCACTCACGTCATAGCAATGATGATAGGTGTTGTACAAGAATTAAAATCAGGCAATAAACAAGTTGCTTTATGTATTACTGCCCTTAATAATTTTTGCAATTTTGTGAAATTGCAAAGTACCTACATAAAATCAAATTACTGACATGGGATGGGAGCCAGCGGCATTTCAACTAAATTTCATAGTCGTTGTTTGCTTTGACATTCATGAGTACAGGCAGTAGCTCCTTTGCGCCTGTGTTTACACATTATATTAAGCTATTCTGCCTTGGCACAAAATAATGACTGCGTGGTTTGGCTCTATCAGGATGACAAGAGCTTGTATTTTTATTCCCATCTCATGTCATATAGGGGAGATCTTCATTTTCTAATTGGACAATTTTTTCACTCTCTTTTTTAGACATTTCACGATGATCTATCTATGCATTTTGGCCCTAAGTTTCGGGGCCTCCTTTGCTGCTCCAGGTTTAGATCCTGCTTTAAATGATCACTGGCTGAGCTGGAAATCATGGCACAGCAAGAAGTATCATGAGGTGAGTTTTTCTTGGGACTCAAAGAGCACGATTGCTTTAGTAATTGACAAGGTATAAAACATGCCTTTCTTGCAAAAAGAGTCATGCGTTAGAAATAGTTAATTAGGCATCTTTACAAAGACATTTTTTTAAAATATGGTAATTTGGTGTGTTGGCTAAATTATCAAAATGTGGTTTGGGACAATGGTAGTTTTGAACCAAAGTTTCTGCAATAATTTAAATTGATAAATGAACTGGACTCCCTTTTGGAAATAGAATAGAATATTAAAGATATAAAAGAGCAGCAGCTTGACTTGATGTAATTTCCAAGTTAAATCCCAACAATAAAATTCTGCTTGTTTTGTTCCTCGTTCATAGATGGAAGAAGGCTGGAGAAGGATGATCTGGGAAAAGAATCTGAAAATGATTGAAATGCACAACCTGGACCACAGTCTAGGCAAACACAGTTACAGACTAGGAATGAATCATTTTGGAGACATGGTATGGATGGCCAAAATTGCCAGGTTGTTTTTCTTGAGCAATTGCTTGCATGTTACACTGATGAATCTTCTCTTTCTTCAGACTAATGAAGAATTTAGGCAAGTGATGAATGGCTTTAAACAATCTCGATCTCAAAGGAAATATAAAGGATCACTATTTCTTGAGCCAAACTTCCTGGAGGCTCCAAAATCGGTTGACTGGAGGGAGAAGGGTTACGTAACACCAGTAAAGGATCAGGTATGTGCCTTCCTTATTTTAATTGCCCTAAGGCAATTAGTGTAAAATTTATAGCCCTCGTAGATATTATTCCGAACATAGTTTTAGAGCTAGAAAAATTGGGAGAAAAAAATGGAAATGAGGAATTGGACCAGTTCTACAAGAAAATGTATAGCAATTGGGAGTAGATTATGATAAAGAGGAGACAAGACAGAGGTATATAATGCATAATGTAGGCAACTTGGACAGAGAAATCTTTTTTCCTTTTCTCACATTGTGATATGATACAAAGAACAATACAGAGTTCTGTGGAATTCCTTATGGTAATGTCCACCAGTGTAAACAATTTTAAAAATAGACTGGTCAAATGTATGGAAATTCAGGCTGTCAGTGACTTTTAGTCATGATAGCTGTATAATAAATACCTCCTGAAACATAGGTATCTAAAATGCAAACTGCTAGAGTGCAACAGTGGAAGAGACCTATCACAGTCCTACCCAAGGGTCTTCAAACTTGGCAACTTGAAGACTTGTGGACTTCAACTCCCAGAATTCCTCAGCCAGCCTGGCTGGCTGAGGAATTCTGGGAGTTGAAGTCCACAAGTCTTCAAGTTGCCAAGTTTGAAGACCCCTGGTCCTACCTATGTTTACAGGCTTCACAAAGTCATCTAGAATAGCACAATGAAGACAAAAGAGGTTCATTTAGACAGATCATCACTCTGAGCCAGCCGAAGCTGAGCCAAATGCTTTTCCGCAGTGCTAGTTAAAAATCCACGTGCCAAGAACCTAAAGTAGTATGTACTTTGCAAGGATTTTAACATTCCATGACTTGTAGCATGCATTTTTGAAATAAGAATTATTAAAGTGCTTGTTCGTTCAGTCTTTCCTCTGAGGATGCAAAGAACAGTTGTGTTGTTTTTTTCTCGTGTACTGCTCTGTAGTCTTATTCAGCCAGGAAATGAAAACATTGTAGAAAAACTGCTAGGTAATTTGCTGAATATGCACTTTTATAATTCCGTTATTTACAAAGCCGACACTGTTCTTTGTGTAGATTCTGTGATCAAAGTTAAAGGCTGGAGTCACACAAAACTCTTAATATAAGGTTAATTACCCAATTCCTGGCTAGGCACAATGCATTGAAACATAAGCTGCTGCTGGCTGGATTTCTAATATACTAAGCCATAAATAAGCTCAGTATGCGGTGTAAATCCGCCATTATAGAAAATAGGAGATGGGAGTCCAAAACGTTTGAATAGCAAGAGATTTAATTATTGCGTGCAATAAAGATTACTTGATAAGCAAAAATAACGGAAGCAACATTGGGAGATGGGAGCAGTTGTAGAGACAAGGCGAAGCACAAACTGAACTGAGAGAACAAAAAGTAGCAGACAATATTTTTCTACTGTTTGTTAAAGTAACAAGTTAGAATACAATACATCACTTTTTTTAAAAAAAAAAAAATGCACGTTCCATTTCACCACAGGGTCAGTGTGGATCTTGCTGGGCATTCAGTGCAACTGGTGCTCTTGAAGGACAGCACTTCCGCAAAACTGGCAAGCTGGTTTCTTTGAGTGAACAAAATCTGATTGACTGTTCTGGGCCGGAAGGAAACCAGGGCTGTAATGGAGGACTTATGGACCAGGCTTTCCAGTACATCAAGGATAACAATGGCATTGACTCAGAGGAATCATATCCATACATAGGAAAGGTAAAAAGTCACCTTTGAATCAAGTTATGTCTCTTTGTTTTGGTCACTGACCAGCAAAACAAAGCTTTCAAAACCAGGTTTATATCTTTTCATTTTGATTTGTGAACTCCACTTGGTGTTTTTTTTTTAGTCACATTCATTTGTCAGATTTATTTGATATGAGAATATAATTCCCGCACTAATGACAAATGATCCTTTCATTCAAGGGAGGCTTCTTAATTATTGTCCCCTCCTTATGAGGACAGTACTCCCCCAGATAGTCCCACCTTAAGCATGAAAACCGTCTGGGTGACTTTGGGCCAGACTCCCAGACCAATTCACCTTGCAGTATTGTTGTCGTGAGGAAAATAGAAGAAGGAGTTGCCACTTTAAGTTACTTATAAAGTAATAAAGACAGGATTTTTTAAAAAATCTAAAATACATAAGAGTTTTACAGAATGTTTAAATCAGGGGTGTCAAACTCAATTTCACTGAGGGCCGCATCAGCATTGCGGTTGCCCTTGGGCCAGGTGGGTGTGGCCAGAGTGGGTGCAGCCTACTGGGTGGGTGTGGATGGAGTGGGTGTGGCCTACTGGGTGGACGTGGCCAGTTCTACATCATTCCCGTCAAGGGTGCCTGTGGGGGCCTGGGCAGGAGTGGGACAGATCTGAGGGTCTCTGGCAGAAGGGGGTGGAACCGGGGCAAATGCCAAGGCATGGTCCATCGGGGCAAGTGCCAAGATGGCCACCACAAAATTGTACATTGGCTCCCGGCTGGTCTGGGCCAGGGCCAAGGCAGCGGGGGCCGTTCCCTCACTGTTTCCAGGATGGCTTTGTGGGCCACATGAAACCACTTTGCGGGCCGCATCTGGCCCCCGGGCCTTGTGTTTGACATGTCTGGTTTAAATTATCAAATGAAGACTTTTTTTTAAAGATATGTGTAATGAGTATCCGAATCTTAGAGACTGCTAAACTCTTTCCCACAATTTCTTAATGGGTTTACAAATGACATCACATAACTTTGTTGCTAGAACCCGTTGGTTCTCTTTAGTCATCCACACAAAGGCAGATTGGAAACAATTATCATATCGGAACGACAGAAATGGTTCATAACTCCAGTAAAAATCCCTTTAGCTTGGACATAGAACTTGTTTTTCTGCTTTGTTTTGCAAGCAGGACATTTGGTAAATTGGATTGTTCCAGGAAGTTTATGTTGTGATATAATCGCTTCATCTTACTTATGCAAACAAAATAACTACTGCAAAATCTTTCCTGCTATTTCAAATTTACAATGGAACAGGTCTATATTTATAGATGAGCTAATTTATATGTATATTTCTTGTAGTCTTTTCTTAGTTTTACTGCATTTTGTATTTACGTTGCATGCAGTATGAAAATGACCAGAAAGAAATGAGACTCCATAGCAAAGGATATTTATAGCTGCAGATGAAGTAAGATAGTATTTCTACCTTGTTTTAGGGCTCATTGCCTTTTCTTATTTACGCAGTCCAGAAATTAGTAGCTTCAGATGGCTTAATCATGGGCAACCAAAAGACATGGCATGCCCTAAAGCAAGCCATATTCAGCCATAATTGCTATCAGTCCTCCAGTTTCTATCTCAGCTACCATTGCACCTTTCTGTTCTTTACATGTTAAAAAAAAATGGCTGTCCAAATTGGAATCCTTGCCTTCAGGGTAAGAAAAGCCAGAATCTTCCTTACCCTTTTGAATCCTTGATTCACTCCCTCACAACCATTCATGTGGAGAGGGAAAAAAACCCAGCTCATCTTTACAATTGTTCCGTGTTGAGCCAAAAGCAAAAGTTGATCCTTGGTTTAACTTTCAATCTGGATGCTATTTGCCGGCCTTGATTTTGTGGATCAGACCCTGGATCATAGTTAATGTGTGGACCTTGATTACAGCTTAGGCTTTGGCCTACATTCGATTGCTATATGACTTTGGATATTCAAATATTTCCTGTGGGCAATTCAGAAATGAAGTAAATATACATTTTTCTTCTGAATGAGCTGTGTGTAAAACATTTGATTTTAAACTGTTTCAAATTTAAAATATCTTTTTTACATTTGAAAAAAACTAAATCAATCTGATTCAAGCAGTTCCTTTTGAGTGTGAAATAATTGCTTTACACACAAAATGGGCATTTGTAGTATAAATTTTGCTTCAGATTGTTTGATATACCCCTAATCTATTGCATTCCTACCTTCTGTGGGCGAAATAGCTTGAAAAATTGCAGTGTTTGTTAGGTTCCCTACAAAAAAAATTTTCTGGGTGTATAAAATAGACATTTTGTGCCACATTTGTTTTGTTTGTTTTATAGCAGAACTAGCTAACACTTTGAAAAATGGAGCTTAGCTCTTAACCGCTGCACTGATTCTTTTTTTTTTTTTAAGGATGATGAAGATTGCTTGTATAAGCCTGAGTACAACTCTGCTAATGATACTGGCTTTGTGGACATCCCTGAAGGACGGGAAAGAGCTTTGATGAAGGCAGTGGCTGCAGTTGGACCTATCTCTGTGGCTATTGATGCAAGCCACACCTCTTTCCAGTTCTATGAATCTGGTGAGGATTTATGAAAACAAAGGCTTTTGAATGAATCTATTAATCTACTGCCGTCAAGATGCACTGGATGAAATTCCCATCCCCTCAACCATCATTATAACCTATACCTGGAATTATTAGGGTTGTGGTCCTACGTATCAGGAGGGCACAGGGTGGGGAAACTATAGAATAGAGTATTGGTGGTGTGCATGAAATAGGAAATAACTTGAAAAGGTTCCAGAGTGCTTTAATAGCCCCCAATTCAATTTATATGTGAGCAGTATTTATTCACACATCCATCCATGCATATCTATGCATACCTGCCTATCTCAATTCAGGCAAGGATTATCTAAAATGAGCTGTTCTTTATAGAGTAGAGCTCATGCACAGCTATACAAGAGTATTGTGTACCCATGTATTGTCATAGTTGTAATTACTGTGAATTGCTAATTGTGTTAGAAGTAGTACCAGCATATCACTGAGTTCAGGACATTTCCTGTTTGTTTTTTTCTTAATGAAAAAGCATCATCATCACCTCTTAATTTGTTTAACAGTGCCTACTGAGGAATCCATTCAACTTGATTTAGATTTCTTACTGTTATTTGTGCCTGATGTTGATTCCATTACTCTATGTTCTCCAGGATTGAGGAAGGATATATTGGGTTGAGAAACCACCAAAGCTTTTCAGTAGACAAAAGCAATCAGGAAAGGTCCTCTTCTGCCATGCAAAGAATGGGAAGATGGACCACTATATCTCTTGATCTTCTCCAAAATCCAGAAAGAGCTAACAGAGACTTATTCAAAAAGATCTGCATATGTTAGAAGAGTCTTGATTGCAGACGATCCGAAGCTTGCTTAATTTTGTGCTGAACTTTTTACAAGATCTATTTTGTGGTGGTTCTGCCTTCAACAAATCTACCTAAAAATAAGCCCCCCCTATACTTTTTTTTTTTTTGCAAGTTGGTGGAAGGAGATTGTATTTTGTGAGATGGTATATGGATTTTGAAATTTTGTTCCTGTTTCTTATTCTGGCACTACTTAGTTTGGGCATTATTTGTTATTTTCAGCAAAAGTTGGATACCATATAAATTGGGAAAAGCATAACTCATTAGAAAAAACTTGTCTAAAGCTCTAAATCTGCTAGCCTTTATTATCAAATATATTGTTTGATGATTGGACTATAAGATAGTCTGCCAAGAAACATACCTTATCAGGTATATATAAAACCTTGGTCCAAACACCTCATGGGAATAGATATGTCAAGCTAAACCAAAATATAAGACCCCTAATGGCTTAGTATTAATACAATTTCTTGAGAAGTTATTGATTTTTGGAAGCTAATCAACTGTTCTAACTCTAGGTGTTTACTATGAACCACAGTGCAATAGTGAAGAATTGGATCATGGTGTTCTTGTTGTTGGTTATGGACATGAAGGTACAGATGATGATAACAAGAAGAGGTATTGGATAGTCAAAAACAGGTATGCTTAAAATATTTAGGAGTTTGTTTCACAAATTTCCTCTGCATTCTTGCTTTCAAATGCAGGGGACTAACAATGAGGCATGTGAGCTGTTAGACACAGGTAGTCCTCAGTTAACTAATCAGGAACTCTATTGCTAAGTGACATGGCCATAAAATGGGGGGGGGGGAACTCACATGTCCACATTGACTTAGGGTAGTAGTTGTGGTCATTGAGTGAATTGCATGTGGTAGTTAAGCACAACATAACATAACCATGACTTCCTGCCAGCATCCCAATTGACTTTGCTTGTTGGAAGCCAGCAGTGAAAGTTACTTTGGTGATCATGTGACTATGGAATGCGATGACCATTGTAATTGCATGCAAGTTTCCAAGTACCAAATTATGATCATGTGACCATGAGGAAACTAATGGCCACGGATTTGAGGACTGGCTGTTAAGGTGTCCTCATTCAGTGCCATTGTAACTTCAAAAGGCTGCTGAACAATTGATCACTAAGCAAGGACAACCATTCCAACCAATTGTAGAATCCTGGAAAAGACAAGTCTGAAGATATATTTCAAGTTGGTGCCCTTCAACTCTCGATTACAGGTCCTGCTTGTTACACCTGATGGAAATTGTAGGATCATTCATGTCTTAATGTAAATAGTTGTAAAGTTCTAGTAATTAACAGTATAAAAATAGCATTTTTAAAAAATCTCAATGGGCTAATGACTCCTTTTCAATGTCGATGTCGCACACTAAAATTATAGTTGTTTGTTTTTGTCAACCAAGGCATTTCATAACAATTTCATGTGTAAACTAAATCAATTGATTTGGCATTGGGGTGAATGCACTCAGCTTGCGAACTGCATTCCTTTTTTTCTTTTGTTTTGTTATCTTGTTTTTAAAAATCTTAAAATCCATAAAGCAGTGTCGTATGGTGGTTATCGTGCTGAACTGGCACTGGGGAAACCTGGGTTTTCAATCCATGGGAATGTTATGTGTTCTTCCTTGCACTGCTGAAGGAGAGGCACAAGATACACGTGTTAGCAAAACAAATGAAAAGAGAGTGAGTGTATAGATTGGTCAGGAAATATTACTATCCTCCAAAAGGGTGGCATGTTGGATGTATAGGTTATCATACTACATCATAACTTTGTATGTTACGTGCACATACTATATTCTAAAAAGACTCTTGGCAGAGTGGAAAGATTCCTAACACACTCTTATATTGTTCTTTTCAGCTGGAGTGAAAAATGGGGAGACCAAGGCTACATACACATGGCTAAAGACCGAAGCAATAATTGTGGAATAGCTTCAGCAGCTAGCTACCCCATGGTATAATTGTGCAAAGAAAAGTGTCACCTGGGACAACCAGAGCCTCCTTAGATTGACAGAAAGATGAACCACTGGAACAGGTCTCTAGCTTGTTGGTCTGTCTTGGCACATTCTGGCGCCACCGAAGTATTCTGGCATCGAAAGGATTTTGAACTGACAATTGCACATATTTTCTAATGTATTAGATTGTATTGGTTTCTTCTGAGAACTAAGTTGTGATTTAATTTTTTTTTTTACCTTGAAACTCTCTGATGTTTACTTGTTGGCAAGAGAAGCCTTCTTTTTTAAAACTTTAAATGTTGCTTATGAGCCCGAGCTTGTAATATTGATAGCTTGCAGCCAGCTATTTTATTTTTTAAACTGCAACTTGCACAAAGTGTTACAACACCCAGAAATAAATACTGAACATTTCAATATCGTTCTATGACCTTTGAGTTTTATTTGTACATTAAATTTGTTTTTTTTGTTGTTGTTGTTTCATTTTGGGTCAGTTGGGACAGTCATTTTCTGGAGTGGTTAAATTTGCTTATCGGATGTTATTTTCCAAGCAAGACCGTTTCCTGAAAAGGAAACAAAGGAGAGTGTTCCTCCTTTTTCCCTTCTCTCAAAGTAAATTCTCTCTTCTATTTGGCTAATGTTTTATACAACCAGAAATATCCTATTGGGGAAAATGTGAACAAAATACAAGCAGTAATATTTAGTTGTATTGGAGTTTCTTTGCTGCAATGTAGAAAAGCACTTAATTATCATAGAATTGCCTGCCAGTGATATGGGTGATTTAAAAAGTAGATTGGCAGGGACAAAAACAGCTAGTATGGATGTAATTATAATCCACGCTTTGGCATTCCTAAACAGAGAGAGCCAGTTTGGTGTGGTGGTTTAAAACACAGCACCAAGGGCTAGGGCAGGGGTCTTCAAACTTGGCCCTTTTATGACTTGTGGACTTCAACTCCCAGAATTCCTCAGCCAGGCATGCTGGCTGAGGAATTCTGGGAGTTGAAGTCCACAAGTCTTAAAAGGGCCAAGTTTGAAGACCCCTGGGCTAGGGAGTGATTTGGGGCCAGTCATTTTCTCTTAGCCATGGTAAAATCTCTTACAAAATGTTGCCAAAAAAATATTACTAGTCTGTGCATCTAGTCCTCGCAATTGACTTGAAGGATCAAAACAAGAACTAATTCCAATAGCATCAGCTTTTAGGAAGAGTGATGGCTGGGTCCAGGAGTTGAGGGAGGTTTCAAGATTTGACAATGCAACCTTATACATGTCTATTTGGAAGACATTATCAAGTCAAGAAAAGCTTCTCTAAAGGAGATTATGTTGGATAGGCTGCTGGGAGGTGTCCAATATTGGGGAGAAACATATGTTCAACTTTTTAAAAGAGGAAATTGGTATCTCAGTATATATATACATTGTCTAATATATATGTGTGTATGTGTTTGTGTGTATATGTGTGTGTGTGTGTGTGTGTATAATGGGTACACAAAACATTGGAATCCTGAGAAAGTATGAAGAATTGATGTATGAAAATTTAGTAGACATGACTTAAATAATCCTGCAAACTCTTTTTCTGTAGATTTCTTAGATTGACTTAATCCTTGTGACCCTTAAAAGCTTACCTTTGTTTTTGCTAGACATGGCTTGGTAAACAAGGTTTTTCCACTGTCCTTGACTGGTGATAAGTAAGTTGATCATTATGTTCTTGTGAAGTAAGCCAACCTGATCCCTAACTTGTTGACTCAAAAATTGGTCATACTAAACTAAGCAGGACTTCCTTCTGAAAAAAAAAAGCATGCTGGAAAACTGCAGTCTAAATTATGTACAATGCTAAGTTACTGCAAGACAAGACCCAATTTCTCATAATGTTTTTCAAGCAATTCTTTTTACATCGGCAAAACTATCTAAAAAACATCTCCGGTGAATGTCAGTGACAGGAAAGCATATTGTTTTCTGTAAAGATCTGAAGCATCAAAGGTTTGACTACCACAGGAAATGGAACACTTCTAAAGGCTGGCAAGTTTGAAATGGGAGAGGATGAGGTTAAATGTGCTGAGAATGCATTTCAAAATGAAGTATCCTGGCTCTTGCCCCATGTTTTGTTTTCAAACACAATAGCACATGACTCAAATAGGATATCTTGGCACCTTTCCCTTAGTGCTAAACTTCTGCTGGAAGTTAAACAATAATTGGCAGAGAAGTGACCCAAGGACAATCTCTTTACAGGTACATTCATTGATCTGGTCAAGAATTTTTGCTGCTATAATTGCCTCCTCCATGGATATTGGCAGGCTGGTTTAATATTAATGTATCTTATTCAAATCATCTTGCCTGTGACTCTGGGTGGCTAACAACTTTAAAAACAACTTTAAAAATAGCAAATAAAAAAACCTCCCTTTTTTTGACCCTGTAATCCCTTAATTCGGGGTAGAGTCAGGGTGACTGGATAGAACTGAGTGTTTACTGGCTGGATGCCCTTCCTGACATCACACAAAGTCCACAGCAGATATTTTTCCTTTGCACTTTAGGAGATAAATATCTGTCACTACCTAGGGTTGAACTCTCAACCTTCCAAGAGGGAGGCAAGTGTCTACACCAGTGGTTCTCAACCTTTTTAATGCCGTGACCCCAACCGGTCGTAAGTCGAGGACTAAACCGGTCGTAAGTCGACTACCCAACCGGTCGTAAGTTGAGGACTTTCCCTGCCCGGGAGCGCTGCGCATGCACGTTTCCACCCCCTGCGCCGGCCGAGGCATAGCTGGCAAGCGGCAGAGATGGAGCAGGCCGACCACCAGCTGGCCCAGCCCAAGGGAGGTAAGGCACCCGCTGGAAAAGGGGAAAAAAATGGCGGACAAAAAAAATGGCGGACAGCCTTGCTTGGCGACCCCCATGAAATGGTCGATCGACCCCAAGTGGGGTCCCGACCCACAGGTTGAGAACCACTGATCTACACCCATACGCCAGAGTTCTCAACCTTTCTGGCTTTGTGGACTGGTGGGGGAGAGCCGATGGTTCTGTGTGAGTGGTGGGCAAGCATGCACGCAGCTCTACTTGTGTGAGCGGCAGGCACGCTTGCCACACATGCACATGCACTCTCCGACTGCTCACGCAATTGGGGATGCACGTGCCCACCGCTTCAATAGCCCGGTTCCAAATGGCTCATGGCCTAGTAGTGGGACACAGCCCGAGAGTTGGGGACCCCTGCCATAGGCTACCATGCCACTCTTTAAAAACAGCAAATAAATACACATAAAAAGCTTGGGAAAAACAAAAGAGCACACACATATACATGCACAACCACACACACTGACCAGTAGCCTGGGGGTCAAAATTAGGTGTGTATATAACAACACAGAATGGTTAGTATAACCACCCAGAGATGGATCTTAAGGACCTTTTAAAAGGCCAACAGAGTCAGAGTTATCAATATATTAGGGGGCTGCTGTTTGGCAGGCCAGGCACTGGGTTGAATGAATATAATCCATAAAATACGTAATATAGCAACCTTATGTCCTCTGGTTGTTCAGATTGGATATGTAGGATATACTGATTGGGAATTCTAAATATTGCAATCCAAACACATCAGGAGTTCAAATAATGAAATCTTTTAAAAATTAAGTAATATGGAAGATCAAAACAGAATAGAGACTGCCTTTGGCCCACAAATGAAATAAATCAAAGGTGTCAACACAAGATATTAAGTATGTTATTGTGAGATTTTTTTTTCTAAGAAGATAAATGCAAGTGAGTAATATTGCTAAAGCTGTAATGAAGAGGGTTTCTAGTTACGGTATGTGCATGCTCATATTAGCAGTCCTGACAATTTCACTTACTTCCCTGGAAGATAAGAAAAAAAAAATCAGATTATCTGAAATGAATAGAGGCTATTTTTCAAACCAAACAAATCAAGTCATCTGTAATAAAATTGAATAGAATTATTGTAAATTTCTCCTAAATCCTTGTTCCTAGATGACCCTCTGTCTTGTATAAATTGTATTTCTTCCAGCAAAACTTGTGCTAGCAAGACTCAAGCTATCAACAATAGCTTTGCAGAGGAGATGTTCAGGCTTCAGGCAACCTACAGTCAGCTGATTACTAGTCACAGACAATTTTGCTGATATAATCAGAATAGTCAGAGCAAAACAAACTTGTACGTAAGGATTCTGCTGCCATTTTAAGATTCCACATTTTTTCTTTAAGAGGTTTCTCAAAATAAATGTTCCTCTTTGTTTCTTGGGAAGGAGAGATGGATAATTACTAAAGAACTGGACACAACATTGAGATTCACTTAGTCTACTTTCTTTAAAAAAACATGCACTCAAAGGCAGTGAACCTTGAACATGGAGTTGCTCAGAGAAAACAAATACTCTGATCTCAATTAGCCCCTCACATTCAAATAGTGATAGACTCAATGCAACAATAAACATGCTGCAAATATGCTCCTAATTGGAAAACCTATTATTAACCTATTAAATATATAGAATTGAGAGAATAAGCCACTATCTTTCCCCTTACATGTACTGCAGTACTGAGAAGACAAAGGTTATCATAGAATACATAAAAGGCATGGTACTGGTTGATAATTTCTCTTGTCATACTTTGTGCTGTTTTTCCAGCTATTATTCAGTATACAGTATTTTTTGAAACCACACTCACAAATCCTAGGACTCATCTAAGGCAAGATCATTACTATTTACTATTTCTTCTGTATGCATGGCTATAGCTGTTTGTTTCAGAAGGGTAAGTGGGAAATTTCTGTTGTTATGCTTGGCACTGCTTGTACTATACTGCATTATCTCCTGTTGATTTCAATTGTTTCAATAAGCTCATAATTTAAATCTTGTAAACAATTGTGTGTATGTGGTTGGAAAAATGGAAAAAAAATGTCCACATTAAAATCAGAAGTAACCACCAATGACTGAAAAATTGAAATATCTTACAGAAGTTATCATTTCAAGTGCAATAATAATCATCTATCAAGAACATTAACAAGATTTGAAGAACAATGTTTAATGTTATTTGAAATTAGAGGGATATCTTCAAAGGAGAATCAGGTAGTACAATAATATGGCTTTAAACTAAAAGAGCAACCTTGGCTCTTTTATGACTCGTGGATTTCAACTCTCAGAATTGCTGAGCCAGCATAGTTGAAGTTGAGTTGAAGTCCACGAGTCATAAAAGAGCCAAGGTTGCCTACCCCTGATTTACTAGGATGAGAAGATATGGCTTTTACTTTCAGTAGGTTGGTAGAATGATCTGGTTTAGGGGTCTCCAGCCTTGGCCACTTTAAGATTTGTGGACTTCAACTCCCAGTATTCCTCAGCTGGTAATTCTGGGAGTTGAAGTCTACAAGTCTTAAAGTTGACAAGGTTGAACACCCCTAATCTAGTCACTCTGTCATTCTCTCAGTTCAAGAGCATTGGAGGGAAAAATACAGTATGCAGAAAAAAGTGCCAAAGGAAGCCAATTTTTGCTCATGAAGCAAAAACAGGTTAACACACATACCCAAATAGCTTTTATATCTCTATCCTTTAAAAGAATATTAAGAAGAGGATTTGGGATTTCAACTTGATCAGGCAGCTTGGAATTCTGTATAAAACAGTTGATATAGCAAGCTGTGGTAACTAGGGACTCTTACAGATCCTCAAAGATTAATTACTGAGAAGTCAAGCCAATTTCGTGAGATGCAGAAAGCGTTGATCTCAGTTGTCAAAAGATACTAAGAAGAGCACTTTTCTAATTGTAAAAAATATAGGCAGCGATACTCTTTTATTCTAAATCATTATTTTGAGCGCTACACATATTATTAAACAGCTCTGTTACAGGTGTACATACTGTAGGGTCCAAATGTACATAAAATAGGAACAACATGAATCATTTGGAAATCTTCCATGGAATAAGATAGTTCTTCTAGATGTGGTTACATGATTATCCAGCAGTAGGGTCATATCGAAGGTTCTAAACAAGTCCAAACTGAATAGAAACAGTAAACCTTAGTTAAGTACTAGACTCTTGCTCTGGAATCTCTCTTTAAATTTTTATCAAGGTACCAGAATCATCTTGCTATATAAGCACAACAATCAATCCTTCATATTTTGAGGAAAAAAACAAATTGGGAGAGTTTTAAAGATATATGAGTTATTTGTGTTAGCTGGCTGAAGGTAAAATGAACTTTTAAATGTTTGGTTTGCAAAATATATGTGAAAAACAAAAAACAAGAAACAAATAATGAAAAACCATTTTAATTTGTACAGATTTAGGCCAGGCTGGCAATGCAAAATTCCCAACAGAGTCGACATACCATTTAGGGGAAAAAAACATATTTTTATTGTTTTGATCAAGTCTAAATGGAGAGATAAACCCATTACTCCAGAGGTCACAAGAGAGGACAATGTGGGAGTTCATTATTTAGCTGACTTGATGCTAGACACGAGGAGTGAACTTCCACATGCAAAGCTTGCCTGAGAAAAGATGGTACTCAATTCATTCAAAAAGATTCTTGTTTTTTCTTTAAAAATGTTCAACTTGATATTTTTATTTAAAGGAAAGATTTTTTTAAAAAAAAATATAGGGGAACAATGCCTTTCTTATTTTGATCATCAGATTGGACATTTCTTTCACTTTGCAGGTTCATATTTTTTCGGAGCATAATGCAAACGCAAATAGATGGGGCACTTTAGAGGGCCACTAGCTCAGTGGTGGGATTCAAATATGTGAACAACCAGTTCTCTGTGTGGATGCCGCTTCTGGAAGTCCATTCTGGGCCTGGGCAATAAAAAATTAGCTACCAGTTCTGCCGAACTGATGCGAACTGGATGAATCCCACCACTGCACTAGCTGCTTTTCTGGTGTTTCTGTACAAATGCAAGGTATTCTTGAACATCCTCGGGAGAACCGACAATGAAAGGGACTCTCTGATGAATAGACTCTGGCTTTACATCCAACACCGCTTCTGTGCCTGTAGTAGCTATTCCTCCAGCCTGTTCAATGATAAAAGCGATGGGGTTGCATTCGTACAAGAGCCGCAGCTAGAATAGAAGCGGAAAACCCATTATTCTCACTTTAATCTAATTTGTTGAAACTATTTAAGAAGCAGTTGAAGAATTCATACCTAATCACAACAGTTTTGCAACTTATAAACACTCATACATGTATCAACTGTCAGTTTTGAAGACCTGGCATTGCTGTTGTTGTTTTTTTAAATCGCAACACCAATAAATGCAGTGCAGTGCAAATTAATTTTCCAATTCCTTTCAATAGGAACACGAATTGTTTTTTCTATAGCAAAGAGTAAGCATGATCAGGAAGAACAATAGTTTTGTAACAGTCTTACATGCAGAAAGTCCAGATCTAACCCTACTATTCCCTGGTAATAAATTCTACCTAAGATTTTGGAGAGACAGGCAATCTGGATGTGCTTCCTGGCTCGTGGGAGGCTTGCGCGGCGACATTGGCAGCAGGCAGAGGCAGAGGTACGGGGGGGAGGCAGGCGATCCTGACGTGCTGCCCACTCCATCTCACTGTCTCTCGGCTTACCTGTGGCTGCGCTGGTATTGCTTGCCTCCCCCGTGCCTCTTCCTCTGCCTGCTGCTGGTGCCGCCCACAAGCCTCCCACAAGCTTCCTGTGAGCCAGGCGGTCACGCAGCATGTCCAGATTGCCTGCCTCCCCCCTGCCTCTGCCTTCGTGCTCGAACTTACCTGTGCTGCGCCAAGGGGCCGGCAGGCTGTGACTACTGCTGGACACCGTTGGCCCTTGCATGCTCGCCACTTCTTGTTCTAGCCACGCCCATCCCCCGGCTTATTTTTGGGATAGGGCTTATATTAAACCCGCCCTAAAAAATTAGGCTAGGGCTTATTTTGGGGGTGGGTCTTATTTCCAGGGAAACACGGTAGTTCAACCATTGTGTACTTGGATTTTTTTTCACTAGGTAGCTTTCAAAATGATCTGTAAACCTGCACAACACTAATTTATAGTTTAAAATGTTCCAGGACTAACTAAGAAAACTTAGCAATGAACATGTTAGAAAACAAATTATTTCTGCTGCTGTTTAAAATCAACTCTTACTCTCTCCAGAGAATTTGACATTATTATCACCTTCTACAGTAACTAAAAATGAGAAATCCTGAATTCATGAGGACCTTGTCAAGGTTTAGAAAATTGCAGCAGCAGATTCAAAGACTGATTGAAGCCATAAGCCAAATGCCATTATTTAAACAATGAAGTCATATAATTTTCATATTAGTCTCTACTGGTGGTGCTATGATTAATTTTCTAATAACTGTGCAAAGTAATCCTAAACACATTTACTCACATATATAGCATATTGTGATACATTGGGGGTTTCCCCAAATAATAAGTGTTGCTGGGAATTGGGCAACATATAAATATAATAAATAATAATATGCAATTTTTTCTTATATACCTATTCCTAATTTTTACTGCATTTATTGGATTCCTTGTGATTCCTTGTGTCAATTGATTCTCTAATTCTAAATCCTGATTTTCCAAGGAACAAAAACGCCCACCTTTTTCATTAAAAATGTACTTTCTTATAATAAGTCAATTTAAATTAAAAGCCTACCTTTCCTTTGGGACTTTTCTGGTTAGCTGGATATAAAAATATCCCACCATACACCAGGGTACGGTGAACATCAGCTACCATGGAGCCTACGTATCTGGCTCCATAAGGAGATATTCCTTCCTGTAAAGCAGAAATACAGATTATATCAGAATGGAGTTGTTCGTACTCATTACCTGCTAGTGCAAACCCGAACCTAATCTGAGGCATAATTCAGAGGGAAGAAAAACAATGAAATACCTAGTCTGTAATTCCAGTAATTCTGTATCCATGGAATTCTGGACATAGAAGTAAGTTCCATATTGTCGTGGAAAAACCCAATGGAAAAGACAAGAAACAGCAACACAAAACAATAATTCTTACTTTAAGATTCAGAGGTTTATTTTGCTAATGATTTGGAACATAGCAAGCATAATAACACAACATCACTTACATTAATAACCCATTGCAATGAGGACCATATGGCATAGCAGATTCCAAAAGGACAGCTATAGGCCAATGGCAAATCAATTAGGTTCAGTCCCAACCCTTTATACCCTTTCTCGTTCTAAGACTGTAGGCCAGGGGTGTCAAACTGCTGGCCCGTGGGCCGGTTTTATCATACCAGAGCCGCGCCCACCCCATTGCCTGCAATGGCGAAAAAGATCCAATAAATTGCGCGACATCACGTGACATCGCAAGTTTGACATGTCTGCTGTAGGCAGATGGTCTGCTGGCTTTTGCTGACTTCCTACTGACTTCCTGCTGACCTTCTGCTGAACATAACTTTCCACATATACCCATGTACATTGGAACCCGCATAGCTACTTTCAGTTCCCTATTTCTTACTGTTCTAGTCCTTATGTTCTAAATGTACACAGAACTTTGCAATTTCATATTGCACAAAGCTCAGCAGATTGCAAATAATATGTCCGTATTGTGAAACAATATAGAGTTAAAGCTTTGTTTTAAATCACTACTGTGGGGCCTATCTCAGGTTTGTTCCAGCTTCATCTTGTTATATGAGGAAGGGGCTATATTTTCATCTCCCACAATATCAATCCAATTTTTTGGCTGGCAGAAATCCAAATGTGGCAAAATATCATACCCTAATATCTCTGACCCAGTGCAATATTGTATCCCTGGCAAAACAGACTATCGTATTAAATGTTTTCAAGCCCTGAGAAAGAGTGCAGAGAAGAGCAACAAAGATGATCAGGGGACTGGAGGCTAAAACATATAAGGAACGGTTGCTGGAATTGGGTATGTCTAGTCTAATGAAGAAGGACAAGGGGGGACATGATGGCAGTGTTCCATTATTTCAGGGGTTGCCACAAAGAAGAAGTCAATTCCTTCTATAATATCAGCAAAGATCATTTTTATGTCTTGCAGTTTCTTTCAGCAATTGGAATAAAAGGGATATCTTTTTTCCCCCTAAAGGGATGGTTTGAAAATCAATTCAATAGACAGCTTTCGAAGTTATTCCTTGATTCA
Source organism: Protobothrops mucrosquamatus (assembly GCF_001527695.2). NCBI lineage: Eukaryota > Metazoa > Chordata > Lepidosauria > Squamata > Viperidae > Protobothrops > Protobothrops mucrosquamatus. The sequence goes on from NW_015390080.1 coordinate 41,592, forward strand.
ATTGTATTTCTTTAAAATAACGTGATAGCTTTGGCTTCAGATCAGTGGCTTAAGCTTAAGTATCCTTTTTCTTGAAACAATTTCACACAGAAAGGATGCAGCGAGCAACCCATGGGGCAATTTGCATGGGTGGGAGTTTCAAAAAGTACAAAATATCTAGGGCTGGCTCAGGAATTCTGGGAGATGTCCACAGGTTGTAAAGTTGCCATAATTGCCATAAAGTCTGATCTAGGGCAGGGGTTTGCAACCTTGACAACTTTAAGACTTGTGGACGTCAGCTCCCAGAATTCCTCAGCCAGCTATGCTGGCTGAGGAATTCTGGGAGCTGACGTCCACAAGTCTTAAAGTTGTCAAGGTTACAGACCCCAGATCTAGGGGAAGATTTCAGTTCTCCTTTCTTAAGAACTTAATAGCAATGTGTGTCCGATCATTACAGTTGACAGTGATGTAATAAGTACAGCTAAGTCGAAGACGATAGAGTAAATAAGATTGTAATCTCATTTCCTACCAATCTTTCTACAATCGTACTTACAACACAACAATGGCAAAAGCTACCTACATGCTTTTTATCCAATGCACAGTGAGTTTTGTGGAGAGAGAACACTGCAATTCTACTGGTTAATACCCTACAGAACAAGTACAGTGGTTTTAGTGGTTTTCTACATATAGATTACAAGGCTAAGGAACTCCTACTATGCCTCTTGTTTTCTACCCTAGATAGCTAATCACCTGATCAGAGAAGAAAAATACAGCATATTCTTACACAAAATCAGCCTTCTCTGACTTTTTTCAGCCTTCTCTCTATTCCACGCCTCAAAATTCTCATCAATGGCCATGGCTGACTTGGAATTTTGGGGTGTTGATTCTACAATCATAGGAGCAAAGGCTGAGAAAAAATGAACTAAGGGATGCCGGCCATGGAGAGATCATTTAAGTATCTATAAAAAAAAATTCCAATGAATCAAACCACAATCAATTGCAATACGCTGTTTAATCAACACTATGATTAGGATCACAGCAGTGGCTGTCTAAGATTTACAGATCTGTCTGTTCAATTTTGTAAAAAATAAAAAATATTGTACAGTTGTGTAAAAGAAAGTAAGTAAACCAGTCCCTCTCTGATTCTCTTTCCTCACTGTCCTGGTTTCAGTCAAATATATGTATTTGTGAAAATGTGAAATAATGTCGTCCTGAACTACAGTAAACTGAACAAAGTCACACCTGCTGGCTTCATGGAATTCCTGCCCATGAACTGCACTAAATGTACAGGTGATTATGAAACAGGTATAAACCAAGGTAAAGTCACCAAAATCCAGATACTATGTAATAGAGTGAAGTCATTTCCTGGTTTTTGTTTCTGATTCTTTTGTGATAAATTTCACAAACAAAATTCAAGTTTATAGGTCAAGTTCTGAATCAGACAAATGGGGCAACTAAAGCAACCGGAAAAAAAATACATTTTTCTGAAGAGTTCTTATTTGGCTGAAAAATGAATCATGAGGTGAGTTGCTGTTGCACTTGAGAGAAGCACACAAAAACCATCTGCTGCTGATTTAAACCATGTATATCTTTGTAAGATTAATTTTGCAATAGTGGTGAATATTTGTAGCTCGGGTGTAGGATGAGGGTGAAGGTTCGTTCTCCAAGCTTGTGGATTGGTTTCTGAACATTTCATTATTAGGCGAGATAATATCTTCACTGGAGTTTAGGAGATCCACTAAATGTGGCTGAAGATGTTACCTAGCCTGGTCATGAAACATTTGGGAACCAACACACAAGCTCGGAGAACAAACCTTTACCTTCAAGACTAATTTTATTTCAATCTATTAAAGTCACTTGGAAAAGTATGAAGGAAGGAAGGAAGGAAGGAAGGAAGGGAGGGAGGGAGGGAGGGAGGGAGGGAGGGAGGGAGAGAGGGAAGGATGGAGGAAACTTAAACCTTAAAAACACAATTACAGAAGTATGGTTCAGAATCCAAATTTACCATATTATACAGCATCCTATTCATGAATTTGGAATAGGAAATATCAAAGGATTGGTTCCCATGAAGGGTAAATAAAGCCATCTACATAATACTGTCTTTGTGTTCTTTCTCTAAAGCAGAACAACCTCATGCCCTAGGGCACACGTAGTCCTTACACTCCCTTTTTTTCTGTTTTTTTCTGGCCTTAGTAGGCTTTTCTAATTACCTGGCAAAAGTATTTTTGGTTATTTTGAAATGCGAAACAGGTACCTATTGTGGAAGCCATAAAATGAGATTAAATCCATTTATAAAACAAATGGTCTACTAAACTCAGGGGGAAAGGCAGACATCTATCATTCCTGGTTGGTGTGATCCAGTATGGAACCACTGTACCCCTCTTCCCCAAATAGTAATGTAGCCCCAACTGGGTTGTAGTGCTAGTGAGGGAAAGATTGCCTCTCTCCTCCCAGTTTTAAATTAATCAAAGTTATTGGTTACACTTGCTTTTGCTACAGTTTTCTGGATTCCGATACAGCAGGGTGTAGTAGTTAGAGCACTGGGCTGAGATTGAGAGATCATGAATCCTATCCTGCCTTAGGCACACATCTTGGAACAGTCACTTTCTCTCAGCCCTAGGAAGGAAGCCATGACAAATCACATCTTAAATTTTGCCAAGAAAGCTCCAGCAATTTGTCCAGGTAGTTGCCAGGAATTAAAACTGACTCAAAGATATGAGAAGAAAAAAAACCTAGTTTTAGCAAAGCATTATTTTCTTATCTTTTCTCATCTGTTTAATTCCTTGGGCTCGTTATTCCTTATTCCTGGCTCATTTTCTGTGCTTTCTACTGTATAAAAAAGTTTCTTACTCCCCCCCAAAAAAAGAATAGATGGATATGGATGTATTTAGTATGTTATAGGTGTTCGCACAAAATTGCTTCCATGAAAATGCCCGATCACAGCTGAAACACTGAGTATCTGTATCCTAGACCAGTGGTTCTCAACCTGTGGGTCGGGACCCCATTTGGGGTCGATCGACCATTTCATGGGGGTTGCCAAGCAAGCCTGTCTGCCATTTTTTTTGTCCGCCATTTTTTTCCCCTTTTCCAGCGGGTGCCTTACCTCCCTTGAGCTGGGCCAGCTGGTGGTCGGCCTGCTCCGTCTCTGCCGCTTGCCAGCTATGCCTCGGCCGGCGCAGGGGGCGGAACCACACATGCGCGGCGCTCCTGGGCAGGGAAAGTCCTTGACTTATGACCGATTGGGTAGTCCTCGACTTACGACCGTTTTAGTCCTCAACTTATGACCGGTTTAGTCCTCAACTTATGACCGGTTTAGTCCTCAACTTACGACCGGTTGGGGTCGCGGCATTAAAAAGGTTGAGAACCACTGTCCTAGACCATTCTAGTAAATTTATCCTTGTCAACCCTGAGCTCCCAAGATATTTCTACCACTTCAGACATACCCTCATTTTATTTTTGAAGAATGTCAGTGATACTATTTATGTAAGCTCAGAAACTTTCCCGGAAATAAATACGTAAGGTGATGCTTTGCATGATAGCAAGCTGGATTTCTTTTAAAAATGCTAACATATTTTGTAAAAAAAATAAAATAAAAATAGTTATGAGCTCAGTCTTTCAAGGAAATAAGTCCCATTGTCCTAAAAAAATGTGTCCATGTAAGACTGCAACTATAGTATCAATAGTTCAATGTATTGTGGCAATTTAAACTATGGAATTTATCCAGCACCCAATATTAAAACTTTTTCTATCACTATTCTTTTTTGCTATATATTTCACAATTCTGTAATGAATGCACTTTGGGAGTAGCCTTCTTATATTTTGTTCTTGAGCTAATGTAATGTTTTTAAAACAGATGTCTGTCTTTTTGCTAAATAGCACGATTTGCTATTGAATGGAGTCTTACTTAGATTCAGGTCTTCCAATGCTTTTAGACAACACGTTTTCTCCTTGAATGCATTAATGCAACTGTAATCAAAATTCTCGGTGGGAGATACGAAGCTAAACTATATTAAATATGTATACACCAAGTACTACTACTTGTAATTAACGGGAGTCAAATGGTAAATTACCTCAGGAAATTTTTTCTTTTGTAAATACTCAGTCACAGCAGGATCAAAATACTTTGCATAACCTTCATTAAGACTATAGATTTTTCCTTTCTTCTTGATTCTCACATCTTTTNGAAGGAAGGAAGGAAGGAGGGAGGAACCTTAAACCTTAAAAACACAATTACAGAAGTATGGTTCAGAATCCAAATTTACCATATTATACAACATCCTATTCATGAATTTGGAATAGGAAATATCAAAGGATTGGTTCCCATGAAGGGTAAATAAAGCCATCTACATAATACTGTCTTTGTGTTCTTTCTCTAAAGCAGAACAACCTCATGCCCTAGGGCACATGTAGTCCTTACACTCCCTTTTTTTCCTGGTTTTTTCTGGCCTTAGTAGGCTTTTCTAATTACCTGGCAAAAGTATTTTTGATTATTTTGAAATGCGAAACAGGTACCTATTGTGGAAGCCATAAAATGAGATTAAATCCATTTATAAAACAAATGGTCTACTAAACTCAGGGGAAAAGGCAGACATCTATCATTCCTGGTTGGTGTGATCCAGTATGGAACCACTGTACCCCTCTTCCCCAAATAGTAATGTAGCCCCAACTGGGTTTTAGTGCTAGTGAGGGAAAGATTGCCTCTCTCCTCCCAGTTTTAAATTAATCAAAGTTATTGGTTACACTTGCTTTTGCTACAGTTTTCTGGATTCCGATACAGCAGGGTGTAGTAGTTAGAGCACTGGGCTGAGATTGAGAGATCATGAGTCCTATCCTGCCTTAGGCACAAATCTTGGAACAGTCACTTTCTCTCAGCCCTAGGAAGGAAGCCATGACAAATCACACCTTAAATTTTGCCAAGAAAGCTCCAGCAATTTGTCCAGGTAGTTGCCAGGAATCAAGACTGACTCAAAGGCATGAGAAGAAAAAAAACAAACTAGTTTTAGCAAAGCATTATTTTCTTATCTTTTTTCATCTGTTTAATTCCCTGGGCTCATAATTCCTTATTCCTAGCTCATTTTCTGTGCTTTCTACTGTATAAAAAGTTTCTTACTCCCCCCCCCCCAAAAAAGAATAGATGGATATGGATGTATTTAGTATGTTATAGGTGTTCGCACAAAATTGCTTCCATGAAAATGCCCGATCACAGCTGAAACACTGAGTATCTGTATCCTAGACCATTCTAGTAAATTTATCCTTGTCAACCCTGAGCTCCCAAGATATTTCTACCACTTCAGACATACCCTCATTTTATTTTTGAAGAATGTCAGTGATACTATATATGTAAGCTCAGAAACTTTCCCGGAAATAAATATGTAAGGTGATGCTTTGCATGATAGCAAGCTGGATTTCTTTTAAAAATGCTAACATATTTTGTAAAAAAATAAAATAAAAATAGTTATGAGCTCAGTCTTTCAAGGAAATAAGTCCCACTGTCCTGAAAAAAATGTGTCCATGTAAGACTGCAACTATAGTATCAATAGTTCAATGTATTGTGGCAGTTTAAACTATGGAATTCATCCAGCACCCAATATTAAAACTTTTTCTATCACTATTCTTTTTTGCTATATATTTCACAATTCTATAATGGATGCACTTTGGGAGTAGCCTTCTTATATTTTGTTCTTGAGCTAATGTAATGTTTTTAAAACAGATGTCTGTCTTTTTGCTAAATAGCACGATTTGCTATTGAATGGAGTCTTACTTAGATTCAGGTCTTCCAATGCTTTTAGACAACACGTTTTCTCCTTGAATGCATTAATGCAGGGGTGTCCAAACTTTTTTCAAAGAGGGCCAGATTGGATGAAGTGAACGTGCTGGAGGGCCAAACATTTTTCCGAACATTCTTTGAACCATTACAATTAAATGCAAATGAATTATTTTATGCCTCTTTCCTCTCCCTCTCTTTCCTCTTTCTCTCTCTCTCTCTCTTTCCTTTCCCTTTCCTCTCCCCTCTCTCTCTTTCTCTTTCCTCTCCCCCTCTTTCTCTTTCCTCTCTCTCTTTCTCTTTCCTCTTTCTCTTTCCT